>NW_024881301.1:20057328-20154828 GCF_018691265.1 Tyto alba
GTAGCTGATACTGCAGAGGATCAGGTTTTATTGGGCTTCGTTTGTTGAGAAGCGTGTACCCACAGTTGTATAAAAGATGAATAGAATCTCGTACAACCGACCTCGCTGCTGTGGCTCAGCACATTATTGTTCCAGCTTGTTGAGCCTTATAGAGCGGGAAGGGGATAGAGGAAAGGATTTGAATAACATTGCAGTTCAGAAAGAGATTCATAATTTTAGTATAATCAGCACGTTGGTCTGCCTCGTTGTGACAGGTTGAGTTTATTTCCGAGAGACTGTTGTGTGAAATAGGCCATTAAAACTAGAAAGCCCTGGGTAGGGAATGGTTGCGTAGTTTCCATAAGGCTTGTGGTCCTATGTCTTTCTGTCCTCATTTTTTTGGATGGTGTCTGGATGCTGCGGGTGCAATAATCGTCATGTGTTAATCCAGCGTAATTCCGTGAATCAAAACCAGGTTTTAAGGGTTCCTGTATTACAGATAAAAATGACAGCTGATTATGCTTAAACAGTTGTAGCATGGTACAAATGTGTTTTTTAGAGTTATGTAGAAAAAGCAGATGTTTTTAAAATGTCAGTAAAACTGCAGACTGCTTTGGCTATATTTTGGTTTCATCAAAGGACACGGTACAATTGACTTGTGTAGCACCAAGTTTTCACCCTCCGAATTTATGATGGTCTGTAAAAGATAAAGGCAATTTTAAATGTTATTGCTGTCTATACACAGTTATTTTCTTCAGCAGGTTCTGAAAATTTGTGAGAAATGGTCAATTGTTTGACATTCAATGTTGTTTGTTCAGCAGCCTTTTGTATTTCAAGCATATCTTTTAATACTGAACCTTAACAAGAAGGGCACTACTTCCCACGTAGTGCTACATGGACTGGATGAACTGTCATATCATTTATTGATTCCATAACCAGTTATCTTACTGAGATGTCTTTTATAAAAACTGCTGATAGTGATTTGGGGGGGGGGGGGGGGGGGGGAGAAAAAAAACTGCGCTACCTAGTAGTATAGTATCTGAAATACTGGGAAACCATCATGTCTGTGCAGAGCTGCAGTTATTTATCATTCCTCTGTCTTAAACATATACCTTGAATTGACCTGATTTGGGGATTTTGTTTGGTGGTTTTAACAGTTTTTTTTGGGTTGTTGTGGTCTTTTTTTTTTTTTTTTTTTTTTTAAACAATTATTTGAATGGTAGCATATATTACAAGAGGTTTTGAATTTATATCACCAACTGATTCAGAATATGCTTTGTCAACGTAGGGTTGAATCCAGCAATCAATTAATTTGATTTTACTATAGTAATTACTAAAACTCCGTCAAGTCTTGATATGTGAGCTATTTCAGGAGAGCTGTAGGAAGAGTTATACTAAGCAGCAACTGAGTAAACTTCCCGAATAGAGGGGTGTGAAGGGCTGGGTTTTTCTGTTTTATTCGTTGTTTTTTCTTCCTCTCCCCCCGCCGCCCCCCCCCCATACTCCTGATGGCAATGCATGGTTGGTTTATGCTTTGAAGCATATTTATCCTTTTTGAGACTTAATGGTGCTGGTTAAAGATATTACTACCCCATCTGCTCACTACCAGTTCTGCCTGGTGGGATAGTTCATACAAATTCCTCCCCATTTGCTATAGAAAAAATGGTTCCATCAATGAGAGCGCATCAATGTAAAGAGTTTAATCTGACTGAATTTGCAGAGTAGAAGTTTTACTATTTATACCTTAACTAATTAATTTCATTAATGACCCTTTGTAAGTGATCTGCCAAGGTGTTGTTCCCCCATTTAAAATTATTTAGTTACATTTCACTTTATTAGCCAGTGATTTGTGATTTTTGGAATTATTTAATGGTGCTGATCTTCTAAGGTCATAAAGTTTAGATAAAGGATTTTTGAGAAGAGTAGTTGATTGTCACATGCGACATTGCTGGTTTCACAGTAAATACACTGAAGCTGATCTTCAAATGTACTTACGAAATTTCAGGCACAGTTGAGGAGACCTTAACATGGCTCTGACTGCAAAGCTCTTCTGGCTTGTTCTGTGTAATAATTTTTGCTTAATACTGTGCTGGCTTCCTCTGAGCTGTACAGGCTGAGTTACACAGGGATTAATCATGTCACAAGGATTTTCTAGTCACTCTCCCATTTTGTAGGGTGCAGTCACTGTGTGCAGGTGATTGTGTGTGTACATTTTGAGTGATTTACCATTGCTCTTTGAATGCTGTCAGTATCCTCCACTTCCCTTACCAGCTGTATTTGTTCCCTTTTTCAGGAAACCGTTCCAGAAGCAACTCACAAGGTTAAAGGTGTAGACCATTATGCTTCCCATCTTCTTGGATTGCCTTTCTTTTGTGGTGATTAAACCTTGTACCTCATTCTGATGGGCTAATTTTACTCAAGGCAGACATTAAATCTTGAGAAATCTCCTGGGTCTGTTTTAGGGCCCAAATGCAACAGAAAGCCTGTTTCTGCTGCATTTATGAATAACATGAACTGTGTGCCTTAGGACACTTGAAATGCTTGGAAGAGACTCTGATGTTGTTTGCGTAGGGCCAAAATGCCTAGAGGACAGAGAGGAATGCGTGCTGATAGTATAGCATTTGAGTCCCCTCATAACAGAAATTAAATTGGCCAAAAACTGCATTGAGAGTGGAACAACAGCATCTTACTGTGGCTGGTTTCCCCTTTCAACAATTTTCAACAATTTTGTTAGCATCTGCATCTGATGACATATCTTGATACCTGCAGCTTGGGACTGAATTACTGTCCTTTGGCACTGCTCTACTAGTGTCTTCTCTGCGAACAGACCATTAGCAGTTGTGTTATTGCAGGCATGATGATGGGTCTTGGAGATACACGGAAGTGATGCTTGTAAATGAAACCATACCTCTGGAAGAAGCAGGCGTACTTTCCAGCTCAGTACCTTTCTCTGAGCCTCAGATGAGAGCTTGCTTACTCTTCCAGTAGTATCACCTAGTCTAATAAAAGGTATAAACTCTTTCTGCAGGTTGTTCTTCCTCCATAATGTGTTTGGATTTTTCTCCTATCCCTTCAACATTCACTCCTTTTCTGGTAGAATTTGAGGTGTCTTAGAAGATGTACTTAAGAGCTGAACATAGATTGAATTAATTCCTCTAGGAATATTAATACATGCCTGCTTACCTCATGACAGTTGGATGCAACTAGAGTTGCTGTATTCAGAATATTGCCCTAAGTATTGTGATAAGCTCTCATGTTTCAGAACAGCAGCAGGCTTTGGTATGGGTTGATCTTCTATTTTTTTGCTTTTTTTAAATAAAGGAAAGTGAAATTTACTAGTGCTATCTTACATGTCAGTGGTGATTAATGAAATACACTGTCTTAAATTCATAAAGCACTGAAATTATTTAATTTGCTTTGCTTTAAAATAAATGTACAATAAGTAGTATTTTATTTCACTTGAAACACTTGCTCCTATATGCTTTTGAAAATGTAAATACAGTGATCATAAGATAAAATTTCACCGTTTATAGCAAACAATCCATGTATTGCTACTGTAAAAAGTATTGTGGGTTTTTTTTTTGGGTTTTTTTTTTTGTTTTGTTTTGTTTTTTAAAATGTGCTTGCCAAATTAATGAGTGTAGTTTTGACATTGTTTAGCCCGCGCTGGCTCAGAGAGATATTCCTTTTCCAGTATTAATAGCGTCTAACACTGTTCATTTTTCTGGCGTATACCAGAGAGCATGCAAAGCAAGCTAAATTCCTGGGGAGGAACATTGTCTTAAACATTTGCTTTATCTGTTCATTCCAGTAGATGGCTACAGTTCACTACCAAATTGTGGCTATAATAGATTTTTTACAGTAAGTAAATCAGAAGATGAAGGTTGAATTACTATAAATGAGTTGACCTGTACATTTTTCTTATTTCATGTGCTTAGTCATGCACTATTCACTATTTTTCTATATACACCTTTTTCAAAGTACAGAAAAATGTTAAAATACTGCTTTTCTTCCTGTTAGTCAAGCTTTTATAATACAAGTGGCTCTTATATCTGTTGCGGTTTTCTAGTATTTCTAATTGTGCATGATTAGAAGAATGCTTATACTATCCAAACACTGAAGGAACCAAATCACTGAAAAGCTGTATGTTAGTTTTATAAACACTTCCAGAGTCTCGGCACTCTTTTTATTTTCTTCCCGGGCTTAGACATTTTAAATGGAAACTGGCCGTTTGTCACTTGCTTTTGCCAAGTTGACTTTAGCTTTTATAGAAGCAGATGTTTTCTAGTAAGCCTTTTCAATGTTAAGCGTGAAGCGGTGACTTTAACACATACAAAAGTATGTTTACCCTTGCGTTTCATCTGTGTTGTACTTTGCAAGGTTTCATTACTCTCAATTCCCATCCAGGTCGTTCTTTTTTTAAACCTAATTTGCATACAACTAAGTTGATACAAAGGAATTTCTTTTAAGCCCCTGGAAAAGCAGCTTGCTTCTGAAAAGCTACTCATTAGCAGTTCGCAGAGTGGAATTCTTTCAAAGGTACATTATTCCTTTGTACTGTATGAAGTAGCTCACAGTACAACATTGAAATATTAGGTATGCCTTTTGACTTTCTCAGATCGAGTGATTCAGAATTCATCATGTAAACTAGTGAATATATTGCTTTAATTTTCAATGAGAAGGAAGTGTTGAAACTGACTTTTATTTGTACTCATATTTGCTGGTAAATGCTACTACCATATCGCTTTAATTTTATCATATTACTTTCATTTTTGCCTTACAACAGCGACAAGCTGAGCGCAGCAATTTAAGGTGCAGATTTTTGTTATTTTACAAATGAAAGGGCCATTTTTTGCATTAACTGCTATGCTGTGCTATTGCAATTTTAGGTCCCTTTGCAATCAACTGCCAATTTATATAGCTGGCTACAACTGCTTAATCTATTATTAATAAGCAGTGCTACTGAGCTCTACAAATGATAAAAATGGTAGCAGTTTTATACAGGAATTTCATTTTCATATCTAAACTACACACAATAACTTTATTCTCTACCATGAAGATAAATGTCTTAATTATTTATAAATTCTGTATATTTTATGGTATCGATTTAAGGATTCATTCATTATCCCCGAAATATATTGAGAGGCCTGAGCTGTAACTAAAATATTTTTCATTTACCCATTTAGTTACAATGTTGTAGTCTTAAGGGCCAAAATTTAATTTGTTTACAAAATAGTTTTACAGTTTAATACTGGGTTGAGTATTCAAGAATAACACAGCATTCATTTATTTTCTAAAGTCCTGAAATTGTGTATTTTGGATTATATGTGTAAAATCTCAGCTTTCTTGTATGTTTAGATTTTTATTGTAGCCACGTGATTCATTAAAGGAGTTCGTCCTTTCAGAGGAGAATGTATTTGACCCCTTCTCGAGGGCATATACAACAAGTTCATCAAGAATCACAGATTTTAATAAGGTAAACAGTGTTAGTTCTGAAACCTCCCGGTGTTCATGAAACCGGGACGTGCCCAGTACTTGGTCCTTACACTGTGGAAATACGTTGGCTGGCCTGGAGAGCACCTGGCTGTGTTTAGGACATCTCAGTCATGAGAAAGACTGTACCTGGAGGGCAGTTATGGTCACGACAAGGGATGCACAGTAAGTCGTCCCTGGAGCACTTTAATGGGCTATAGAAAGGAAAGGGAGGGGGGGAAGGGGGAAAAAAAAAAAAAAAAAAAAAGGAGAAAAATTACTAAGGTAACGTGCCTCTAAGAATGGATTGCGAGATCCTAACAGTATTTGCTTAGGATGTATTTCTAGTCGTATAAACTTGTGTCTAATAACATTTAAATTTTTTGTAAAACCCTTCAGAATTTGTTTACCTAATTATTCAGGAAGAATGTAGAGATTTATTAAGCGTGTTCAATGTTGTTTTTGTGTGGTATGCTTCCTAGATTAAGCATTCCCACAAACAATTCGCTAGTCGCAGTGAATTGGAATTTTTTTTTTTTTTTTTTTTTTTCTTCTCCCTTTCTGGGGTGTAATTTCGTCTGAATTGTTACGTCTCTCTTTTCCATAGTCTTAGATTATTTAATGACACACACACGCAGAGACACGTGCCCAGATGTGAAAAGTTTAGCTTAAATGGAAGAATGCAGAGCCACAGAGGGTCAGGACCGAAAAATCCTGTCGGGGTTTCCTTCGGAGTGACCGGGTGCGTGGGCGCGGGGCGGTCAGGGCACCAGGGTGCCGTGCTGTGCCCGCTGTGAAGCCCGCGCGCTGCCTCCCTTGCCCCCCGCGGCTTGGCAGTGGCGCGCGCGGCCCTGGCGCGCGCTCCTCGCGGGACCACGAGGACCGAGCCTGGCGCGCGCGGGGTCTCCTTGCCGCCCCGGTCCCTGAGGGCCGGCCCGCGGGGCTGCCTCTCCCCCTCCCGCGGCCGCAGGGCTTTTCCCGGCGCCGGTGGCCGCGGGGGCGCCGTGGCCCCAGGGGCCGGGGGCGGCGGTGCCCCTCCCTGCTCAGCCGCTAGGGAGTGCCGGAGGGAGAGGCTCAAATTAATTTCCCGCTTTCCCTGTGAAAACGCTGGTTTAACCTCACCTCCAGCAGCAGCGCTTGCGTGTTATAAATAGATTCAAACGTTACAAAGGCATTTATCTTTATGATCTTTAGAAGGATTTAAAGGTAAAACGTGGAACCTTTTATAAGTAAAAATGAATTCTTTTTGCGCAGAGTGTGTATTTACTTGTAAAGCTGCTAACGCATCTAGCTAATGGTAAACTTATTTGTATAATTTTGATAGTAAGTGCATCATACCTGTCTGGTAAGGAGGTAAACATTTTTAATCTGATAGGAGCTGAAAAACAGCAGCTTGTCTTTATCTAATTATTTCCTTAAAGGTTGTTCAGCAAATGTCATGTATTTTACTAACAGTATGCTTGCTTGGAACAAGACAAGGTATTTACATTACAGTGAATCAGGAATCACAGGAAAAGTGCAATTGTCTTTAAAATGCATTTTGATAGTTAAGTGAGTTTAGATTTGGTACGGTGGGATGCCATAATATTTAACAAAACAGTAAATGTCTCTTTAAAGGCTGACACAAGCAAAATTACACCCGTTTCCTTTTATTTACTGATCTGAGGAGCTTGTATTTAAATGAGATAAGTAGTAGATATAATAAACTTGTGAATTCTTTCCTTCCACCTGGGGAGTTCGTAACAAGTACATTAGGGTGGCTGACAACAAGTCTACTTTGTATGTTTGTTTGCCCGGGGTGCTCGCATAAAAAATAAAGCAGAGCTTTATACAGTTACAGTGTGCACTAAATTTGTGTCCAACATCCATAAATAAAATATTCAAGTCTTTCTGAAGAAAAACTGTTGTTTTGAGATATTTGCAGGCCAAAAAACATGCCACTATTGTGAAGAGTAGAGGGTTTCTCCTTTGGCACTGCTTTTATTTTTTAACGATCGTCATAGTTGCTACATACCTTCGTTATTTTGCCTGTCTGGCAGGGATGGAATATACAAAGGAGGTTCTTTTTGTCAAACATATCTTAAAAAAAATCAGAGAGAAAACCACCCATTTATGCTGCAGTATGTTTTGGTTCTGAGTAAGCAAACTGTATGCCTAATGATTTCATAAGAATTTAATATTGTGTGTTTTACAGATGGAAAAATGTTGATAAATTTAGGTTAATTTCAACTCTATTTATGGAACTACTTATGCATTTTTTAAAAGAAACAGAGTCTTCTTAAATTATATATAACTTGAAAAAGGGTCTGTTGTTTATTTTATTTTAAATATTAGATTGTCCCTGAACAAGGCAGAAAGACTATTATGTAGAACACTACTTATGGAAATGGCAAACTAGTAAACCTATGCTGCACTAAAGTAAAATGTTATATTATTCTGATAATATTTGACTTTTGCACAATATTTAAATGAACATTAGTATAAATAGGAATGCTTAACTAAAACACAAGTTCATCGTGTAGGCTAATGCATTACTCTTGTATATTTGTACATGAGTGAACAATTATTCTAAAAAGTTTATACATGTGTTCCAGTGACAAAAGTTGTATTAAAACAAACTGTTCTGATAGCGGTGACAGAAGACATGGTTGATGGTTGTATTTGAGAAGTAAATGGGCAAAATATTCGTGGATCTTTTAATGATTACAGTTCTTGATAGCTTTCGTAAGAGTGCACATAATTTGTGACAACTCTAATAAAAAAACGTGGCAGCAAAACTTTCTGAGTTAGCGGCAAAGTAAATGGGGCAGGTTTTGCATTTTGAACAGAAGTCTTATGAACTGTGATTGAATTTGTCGTGAAAGTGTGTCAGAATTAATAAAGTATTTACGTGCAAGGTTGCTGGGCTCTGCAGACTGGTTAGGGCTGTGGATTGGTTAACATGAAAAGTCATTTCTGTGCATTTGGTACTAGACAGCAAAGGACAAATGTACTTCTGTGCATTTTGGATCCTAATGCCATTTCTCATTTCAAACCATTTTTGTCAGGACACCAGGCAAAACAATGATGCTTTGAGGACGTAATTAAAGATATTGTTCAAAGAACAACTTTCTGCATATTTGAATTATTACTGTCATCAAAATCATACAAATATGGAAATATGATTGCCAGAAGCACATAAATCAATGATCAGCATGGCCTCAAAATCCAATAAATATGTAGAGTTAAATACTTTAAAATGCAAATTGCATCTGATAATTTGCATATGGTAGAATTTAAAGGAAATTTTGTTGCTTAACAACCTCTAAGGTAGCAGTTAGGGCTATGGGTAAACATAGATTTTTTTATTCATCATTGGTCAAGTTGCAAGATTTGATAAATGATAGGAGACTGCTTTCCTTGGTTAAAATGACTGCATTCTTTACTGAATCCTGAAACTGCCTTGAAGTCATCTGAATAATTAAGAGTTAATTATTCTTCATCCATCTAAATCAGAAAAGGACAGATTTAGGGAAGGAATTTATAATTTTTGCCTCACGTCCTGTCATGTCGTAATGTGATAAACTAAACTGACTCCAAATAATATCTAGTGACCTTATAGTAATTATGCCTCACAAAACATTTTGGTTGAAATTTTTTAATTGCTTACATTGATTCCAGGAACTACGTGTTAACAGACTCTGAAGTTTAATTGCGTTCAAAAGAAAGCAATGTAAAATTCGTGTTCCGTTACTATTCTAGTTTAGTTTCACCAGGGTAGATACTGTACAAGGTTTTTTACTTTTTTTCCTTGTGGTAGTGCCTCTTTCTTTTTTTCTCTGTTTTCCTCTTTTGGTATGCAAGCTATTATTTTTAAAGGAGAATGAATATGTACCTCAGGAATATAACTTTTTTTAAGGAAAAAATTCTCAGTTTAGCAGAACCCAGCAATTTGTCAGAGGCATCAATCCAGTTTGCTTGCTTTTTGCAACTTGAAAAGAAATGTACCTCTAAAATATTGGCAAAGAAAACCAGAATAGTCTGGCACCTATCTCCCCATGAAAAGAAGGACAGTTTCAGAATTCAAAACTGAAGCCTGTTTATATTTGCTAATTTCAAAGCAGAAAAAATATTTTTTTCCAAGAAGAAGGGTTTACAAATGTTTACTGATCACAAGAGGAATTGTAATAAAGAAATCAATATGCATGATCCCTTTTCATGTAGTACAACAAGGTTACACTGTTAGGTTAAGTACAGGCTGCATTCCTTTTCAGAAAATCAATTTGCTGTATAGTGTGCAACAGCAAGTCTCTTCTGAAAGAGTCATTTTATGTTGTGTGCACAGTAAATTCTATATTGACGCCTTCAAATAGTATTGACTGATTAAAAAAAAGAAATGCTAAGCACAGTAACCTTAAAAGAGTATTATAATTTTCAAGTAATTGCTTTCTTGCTAATTATTTAATTTCTCTAAGAGAAAAACTGATAAAACATGTTCTTACGTATCCTTTAAATTATTAATGCTGTAAAACTGGTAGTGTGACATTATTTTCAAAATATTTTAAAATATTATTTTCATAATCGCAACAGAATACCATAGATGATTTAAAATACTGTAGATTTAAAATAGACTTAGTTGTTGAATTCAGAGGGTGGGTTGTGGGGGGTTGGTTGCTTTTTTTTGTTTGTTTGTGGATTGGTTTTGGTTTTTTTTTTGCATTGCAAAAAAAATAAGTCGTTTCAGTTGTTATGGTTGTGTACATTTAAACTGTGATGGAGCTTGCAGAGCAACACTAGGATTTTGTAAAGTTTATCTGTTACCTGTCTGGATTCCAAACAAAACAACTAGTGCATAGGTAGGGAGGGGAAAAGTTAGTAACGCTACTCAGCTTCCTTAGACATAACATGGGTAAAAAGCCATTTTTTATAAGGGAAATATATGGAAACATGGTTTATTTTCAGTTCTTGTTTTCTCAGAACGTAAAATTATGTCTTTTAAAATGCTTTGACCATTTTTGATGCAACTGTTCAATTGTAAAGACAATCTTTTGCTTTTTGTGTGTTTTTTACTGAACAGTTGTTGATGGACTCTGACTTTTCCTTTTATTTCTGTCAACCCAATTACAGTACATTAGAGCGCATCCTGATCCTACTTGTTTGCCTGTTATGCAGTGTATATGTTTAACTCATAAGCATGTTCATTTAGATATTTCAGTCTGATCATGCTGAATGTCTTGCAGCAACACGTATTGATATCTGCAGAACATTAGATACTTTCAACCTTAGTTATTCATTCTAGAAATTGTAAAATGCAAATATGTATGGTTTTGATTACTTATGAACTGCCGTATCCGAAAAACCTAATTACCTAATTTCCTAATTTGTTGTTTTTCTGTCAAATTCAGCTGTTTATTATTATGCCTTAAATAAACTCAAATTTTAATTGGAGAGAATTTTCACTCATTAAAATTTTAATTACTTAGAAAAATACCTGGAATTTTAATTAGAAAACTAGCCAAACTGCATATATTTAGATGCATAGTTAAAATACTCTGTGTTATGATTTCATTTTACTAAAAAAAAAATTGTTCACCTTTTAAAGGCAGGCTGGAATTTAACATTTACTAGTATTAGGAAGACACTTATCTAATGATGTAGGTATTTCCCATGCACTTTTTTGTAAGTTTAAAAGATTTGCTTCCTTGCTAGGCTGGAAAGGAGGTGATTCAAAAGGCTGGCTGCATTTATTTTTTCTGGTCACAGAAATGCATATAGTAAGACTACTTTAGGTATATCTCATCGTTCAGAAACCCTGGGCTGCTGTTTGTTTGCAGCATTCTTGTTAGGGATCTGAATTGCCCAAACAACAATGTAAACCAAGCCAGGCATAGCAGCAGACAGAGAAATACATTCAACTAGTGGGATCATGGATTTGTTTGATTCAGGTAATTGAAAGTGTTTCATACTATTATTGCAACTTGAAGGCTTGTTTAAGTGTCTAGCTGTCAGTCAGTTTGGAAGGTGAAAAGTATTCGATTGTCACTCTGTCAGTCAATAGAGATGAGAACTGTCTGCCTAATGGATTTCTTTACATAGATGTCTGCATGGAGGTAGAAGTAAAATCAATGTGTTGTCATGTGCAAGTACGCTGCATCAAACTGCCAGGTGAAATGCAACTGTATTTCTGTAACGTCTACATCCTTGTATTGTTTGTGGAAGACAGACAGATGCTCTCGGTATCTACAGGTAACAAACTCTGTGTGGTCACACATGAAGGTTTATTTTTGGACATTTCCTAAATAGTTTGATCTATTTCCACTTGTTCCAGAGGGTGTTTTTTCCCTTTTTGTCTGATCACATGAAGGATCAATACTCAAAAAACAAGATTCAACCTAGTAGGAAAAAAATGCAGGTTGTTATTTTGTTAAACTCAGAGCCGTAACACATTTTTGTTTTAAACCTGGGTTTCTGCATGTTTTCTGCTTGTCACTGATGACTTACATTGAGCTAACTATGTTTCCTGCTCGAGTTTTGGTTGTTAGGTTAAATGTATTTATTAGAGTGTGTGTTGACTTCCTATAGGAAAAGAAAAAGAGACAATTTCTAGAATAACAGGAGGCATGCAGCCAGAGTATTTCGAGACCTTTGATGAAACAGGCATCATTGTGCGACCCCTGTTCTTTCTTTGGAGATGCTTACAGTACAAACTTCCACTGGACAGGATCCGATAGCAAAGTGGCATCTGAAAAATTATTATGACATCTGAGAATGATGGTACCGATTCTTAAAGTTCCTACTAATTCCAGGCTTAATCTTATATAAAATAGGTGCATTATGACAGTAGACAAAGATCTCGTTAAAATTTTTTTTCCTGTTATCTGATACAAAAACATACAAAGACATGATTCTTATCACCATCGAAGGCAGCAGGCTAAAATGAGAGATACCAGCTTCAGGAAAATGCTGATACAATCACGTATTTCCTTTTGTAGTATTTGTATACGTGTGCTATTTTTGAGAATTAAAATCTGTAGCTCTTAGCTGCTGCTGTAGGGGAAAAAGAAAAAGGAGTAAGAACTAATTCCTGACTGAGGAAGTCAACTGTGAGTAATGAAGACCGTAAGTAGCAGAGACTGGTGGTAAAACAGAAGATAGAACTTCAAAAAAAAAGATCAGGATTTTGGTTTTGGTTACAATTGTTTCAAGGTGAAAAAAAAGATAATGTTTTTGAGTGGAAGATGGCTCCTGAGAGGTAGAGGCAAGGCTGTGAATTATCAGCAAAGTTTTTTTAAATTTCTTTTTTAACTTGAATGAGTACTTTCAGTTTTTGCAGTAAATGACATAGGAATTCTGCTGGTGGCAGTCTTGTTTGTTCCCCGATCACTGTCTCCTCTTCAGGAATGATAGGGGGAAAATAATTTGTGATACTTGTAACTGAAGATCGCAGTATGTTTATGGAAATAGTCAGAATTAGGCACAAATTCATGGACTTGAGGCTAAAGGAAGCAGTATGATCATCTAACCTGCTATCCATCATAGAACTGGTTGCATAATTTCACCCAAAGAGTATCGGTTTGGCACTTTCTATTTAGTATACTTAAATAGCCCACATGCTATTTAATACTCAGCTTCTCTCAGCTCTCAGAGGTTTTGGGTCTGGCTTTGTTTTATAGAGGAAACAGAACATGCTCTAATATGTAAAACACACATCTTCATTACAATTTGAACCGTGCCATGATTGTCTACCACTTTTGAGCTAAAGGTTGAGTTGGAAGAGCTGGCAGCAGGAGGAGGCGATCTTCTGTGGACAGTGCTCAGACAAGGGCATTTCACTCCGGCCATAGTCGATGCGTCAGAATACTTCGATATTTTCTGGCAGAGTCTATGGTTATGTGGATAAGAATTTATTTTGTTGAACTCAAGATGCTTCCAATTTGTGCAATTAGTTTGTTGATAAGTGGTCTAATGAAAAAATAATAGTGGTGGAGTGTATAGAATCATTGAATTAGCAGAAGTGGCTGCGAGATGCTGAATGCAGAACCAAAAGTGTGCCTGTATCCTGGGTTCCCAGCAGGAAGAAAAGAGGATCCATTTTGTCTGTTTCCCGTGAAGGTGTGCTCTTTGTGTTGTACAATAAAGTCAGGGAAAAATACAGAAAATGGTTATTTTTAGAAAGCATTAGGTTGATTTAAAAGGATATATGAGAGATCTGGAAGGGTACTACAAAGGAACTCCTAAGCCTCTTGTCTTAGCAGATACGAAAGTATGATCTCTGTTTCAGTTACAGTTGAGAATTAAATTAGCATCAAGAAAATTTACAAATAGTGTAATGTCAGATACTGAATCTATTTGTCTAGGCATCAGTTACAAAGCTAGCATTTATAGCTTTAGTCTATTTTTATGACAGTACTGGGTATTTCAAATAATTAAATTATTTGGTCTCTCTCTTTTCCTCTCAAGTACATTTGTATTTCTTGTGCAGCTTTCTGAATTTTTCCTCTTAAGTGCTTTGTGTTTGCTAATCATGAAAATATTGCATGTGACAGAAAATGGTGGGTTTACAGATTATTTTGATTCCTGTTGTAACACACCACCACCACCACCCTCCCCCCGAGTAATCTCTAAAGCCACAAAATGTAAAACGGAACTTTTTAATTTGGTGGATTTCTTGGGACTTTTTTTGAACACCTTTCCCCTGTTTTTTTCCCCCTCTATTAACACAGTGGTCTACTTAGTTCAGTTTTATGTCTCTTGTTTTTTCTTCCCCGCTGCCTCCCCAGACTAGAAGCTCAGTGTAGCATTCAAGAAATTTTACCATGAGTCATTATATCATAAATGGCTAATCGGAAAATTTATTTCTGAAAGTCATTTAAAGTTGTATGAGATACGTGAATTTACACAAGCATGATTGCACAGAAAAGCTGGCAGTAGTCAGTAGGTGCAATAGTGTGATGTCAAGTATGAGATCAAACATATGAGTATCTGTTGAGATCCCAGCAACAAGAGAAGGATCCATTTTGTATGTTTCCTGTGTAGAGAGGTGCTTTGTGTTCTGTAATAGTACTTCATTTCTGATATTAAAAGATAATATATCTGTTCTTAGCGTTGCTCAGACAGTTTAATTACCACCTAAGTTCAGATATTATTCCTTGTCAGATCTTTAAAACTACAGTCTTCCAGATGCTGAGATGTCTGCCTGTTACGGGTTGCTGATAGCCTAGTCTGAGAAATGTTTGTGCTTTACAGCAACGGAAACTATATTCATTAAAGGCAGCAGAAGATGTTTAGCCAGAAATGGGGAAAGGGAGGTGTACATAGGATGTGGGCAGACGGAATGTAAGCCTTTCGGTGACTCACCACTGCTCTGACTTGGAAGGACTGCTGGCTCAACTCAGGGTCTGTTCAGCGTTTTCTTTTTTTAATGTTTTGTGTTGCATTTGGTGATCCCTTTGCTGGTCATATTGCTGTAAAGATCTGCTGCATCTCCGTGTCCTGTTGTCTTCCCCTCCCCACTTAGGTGCCCAATATATAGTTTCCAGCAGAAGCAGCAAAGAGAAAAATACTCACGGCTGTTCTCTTTAGGTTCCCAGCTAAAGTATTTTGATCAGACACTAAAGGAATAATGTGAAATCAGTGGAGAGATGTGGATCCCTCCCAAAGGCAGGATAGAGCAAGAGCTTGTCTTAGGCATGGGCAGAGATAGGTCAGAGAAGCCAGATCATGCCATTGACTGTGGGGATCCCAGACGAATCAGCCTTCAAACTCAGAGACAGCTATTTTGTGCTGAAAGGCAGGCAAGCAGGATACCACGGCCTTCACCCTTCCTCTCTCCCCGTGGTGACTGATTACAGATGTGTAACTACATTGTTGTTCTCCTCCCTGGGGAACCTGCGGCCGTGGGCTGTCCTCCCTTGCCTTCTCTCTCTCCTTGTCAATCAAACAGAGAATTTGCAAGCAGTATTGATTGGAGGATTGAAGATTTTTCTTGAGTGAATATCTAGCTACTAAGCTTGATAGCTCATCTTTGGCCTGTTAAAAAAGGCCCCTCTCTGTTATTCCAGTTGACTGTCACCTGTCATAGTGCCACAGTCTGGATTTGTTTCTATGTAGAGAAGGTTAAATGTTTTGTAGGAGATGCTGGAGAAATCTCATGGGTAGAAATTGGCTTTTTAACTTTCTTCTTGTTTCCGCTGTTGGAATAATTCCAAAGAAAATGCATTGGTCATGCAAGTCTTTTTTTCATCGCTCCTGGTGAGATTGATTTGGCATTAAAATCTATTTTGTATAGCTCACTGATGTTTCTTGTCTCAGTATGAACATGGAGTTCTTGGAGGCATAACATCTTTAAATCTTTCCACTTAAGGCCATATCATGCTCTAAAAGAGAAATTCAAGATTCAGATTCAGTTCAGTTCCTATTAAGGGCAAAAATACCTTGTTTTCTTTTATTGAGGCAAATCAGAAGTCAAAGACAGTCAAAGGTAGTTAAGATCTGCAAGAAATTGTTACAAAATCTGTTGAACTTTAACAGCCATGCATTTTGTCAGGCGGATATTCACTTTGAAAGATGTTTTTTGCGGGAACAGCTTGTTGGTGATTTTTTTCTTGAGGTATTGGCAGATAAGCTCTGGCAATTTTAAGAGGTTTGCAGCCCCTATCAGTAAATTGGTAAAAGCAAACTTATGCCAGCTTCTGAACTGCAGTTGTTTACAATCCATCATATTATCTTAAACCACCACTGACTTCAGTTTAAGTGAATATGTAGGACTCTAAAGTCAGTCCTTCTGTCAAGTTCAGTATATGGACAGTAGGCTCTTCTATGGGGATTTAGGAAATACTTGGGACTGCTAGGCTCTTGTTCTCACAAAAATCACCATAAATCAACAGCCAGTTCTCTTGGGCTCCTGTTCCATCTGTGTGTTCCTTCCTCTGCAGTGACATGGAGATGGCCATTCTAGATTATCGTGCTTATTAGATTTCTCTGTTTCACTGTTAATTTAGCAGACAGGTTGCTCTGCTTTTAGCAAGTCTGTGCAGGATAGCAACTTTGAGGTCAGTGCGCGTGGGGGGCAGAACTGCTATTGAGTGCAACCTACTCAGGGCAGACAGGTGAGCTGATAGGAACCTCGTGAAGTTCCGAGAAAGGCAAATGCAAAATCCTGTGTTCAGGGTGGAATAAACCCACACAGCAGGACCGTCTGGGCACTGACTTGCTAGGAAGCGGCTTTTCAAAAAAAGGCCCGGTGCTTCTGGTCGGGGACAGGTTGCACGTGAAGAAACAGTGTGCCCTTGCAGCAAAAAAGTCTGCTTACATGCTGGGCTGTGTCAGCGAAAGTGTAGAAAGCATAGCCAACAGATTGTGGAAAGTGATTCTTCCCTTCTAGGTGGCATTTGGGATCATAGCTGGAATACTGTGTCCAGTTTTGGGTTCTCCAGTACAAGGAAGACTTTAATAAGCCATAGTGAGTCTGGCAGAAGGCTACCAGGCTGTCCCAAGTTGACCTTGGGCTTCTTGAGTGATGTGCAAGAAGCTGAGGGAGCTGGACTTGTTCAGCCTTAAGAAGATGGGGCTGTCTGCAACCACCAAATGTGGAGTAGAGAAAAGACAGAACTCAACTCTTGGAGGTGCACAGGTGAGCCCTGGGAAGCAGGACTGCAGGTGTGCCTGCTCTGCACTGAGGCTACACAGATACTTCCTAGCTACCTATCTATCCACTTGGCTGGAATTGCATTCATCATCTGTCCACTAGAAGATGGGAGGACCAGTCCATTCTTGTTTCTACTCTCCTTGGTTCTCCTAATGTTGTAGTTTTACTTGCTTTATAGTATTTTTCTTAGAAGATGTTATGCAGACTCCCTGGCAGTTTTTACAGAAAAAAACATTCTCCTTTCATATGTCAGTCCTTCCCAGCCTGACTGGGAAAAGTCCGACTGTTTTAACATCCTTCAGAATGAGAAATGATCAACTGCTGCACCTGTCCATGTGAATGAGGAACAACTGGCAACGGGTGGGACAAGAAAGATACTCTGGGCAGATTGTGAAGCAGATTGTGAAGAGTCCCATGGAAAATTGTTCAAGGAGAGAAAGAAGTAAGAGGTGGTAAGCAATGTCCTAGTGAACAAGAGTGCTTGATACTTCCTGTGCTTCTACACTTACCAGTATAAAGGTCTGTAGCTCCTTCTCCTAGCTGCCTTGGATATACAGAGTAGGGGCAGTATCCTCTTCTGGAGGAGTGAATTGGCCTGGAAATAGCTTCGGGATTTATAGGTCATGTTTTTGACTGCTTGGGTTTTTTTCTTTAGGTTTAGATAAAAACATTCTCGTATTGGAGATCGCTCCTAGCAGCAATATTTCTTCTTTCATTGTAAAGTCTGATAGTATAGATCAGTTTATTTTTTCTTGAAATATAAATTCTGGTTTTAACATTATTTAATGCTTGATTACTGGATCTCTACAGGACTGTGGCTGCATAGTTTTTTGAATATATTTCTTCATTATTAATAACAATAAAAATGTTACTTAGTGCCAAGTTCTTGAGTTAATGAGGCATTCCATTGAGGTCCACTGAAAGATAACATCTCACTTTCAGAAAAGTTAGTAATGAGCTTTATTTTTAGGGTAATCCTTTGTTCTTCGTTTCTTTTGCATATCTTCTGTGTTTCTCTTAGGAGGTCTCTTTGTACATGCTCAAGATGAAGAGACTTCTTAGTTATCTAGAAGTAACAAAGCTCTTCAGTAAGTTGTGACAGTTATTCGTAGCGTATAGTCCCTACTGTAAAGGTGGATATGTCTAAATTGAGGCTGTCAGAAGGGATTGTGAATTGCATTTCACAGTGCTATAAGAACATGTAGACAAGTCTCTCTGAAGACCTCAATACTGGTATTACATGGAACTGTTGAGCTCCTTGCTGAGGCTCCTCATACCTATATCATTTATTAAAACATTACTACTTATTTATGTTCTGATGCTAAAGTAAATGCCCATTTTGTTTTGTAGATTTTACAGGCTTTTTCTTTGGTACTTAGCTCTTTCATATTACTGTGCTTCATTCTCCAGTGACTGGGGTGTTTCTGAATGTCTAAAGGATGGCTGAAGGTAGTAAAGACTTGGTTTGCCTTATGTTAACTGTCTGACTGCAGGGGGATCTTCTGTGGCTCTGCATACTTACTCAACTCACCTACTTGTTCCCTCAGGATTTTACTAAATGTGATGAACTAAAGTGGAATATATGTGTGTTAATCACATGTACAGAATGTGGTAAATATACCATGCTGCTCAACATACTGTTGTGATTTTGAATTCTTGAAGCATCTCAGCAAATCTGTGTAGTGGGAGGGTCTTATTTCTACTGAAATACTCAGTTCCTATGTCAAGACGTTTCATTTGCAGGTTCTGAAGCATTTTACCAAATCAGTAAATTCTACCTTCATTGTGTAATATGGAAACTGTACAGGAAGAAGTGATTTGCCTGTTCTCTCGAAAGCTGAGACTGGAACCTGGATTTCTTCTTCTTCTTGTTCCTTATTCGCTGAATGATACTATTTTCCTTAAATAGTAATTTTTCCCCCAAAGTTTTATAAATAATTTGGATAGCCTACTAAATATGCATGCTCTAAAGTACTCGAACAGTTCCTTTTCATCTGGCACAGCATGGAGCTAGCAGTTTTATCCTTAATCTACCCACAAAATATGTGACTACTGTGTTCAATTTATACAGGGGCCTATTCTTAGACTGCATTATAGTTTATGAAAAATTGTTGGCATTATTTCATGAAATTAATCACTTCTAGGAAAAAAAAAGAAGGGCAAGTGAGAAGGTTCTGAATGTTACTTACACTGTACCAGTTCATTCAGGAACTTCTGACTTTCTACTTTATCAAGAAAACCAAAATCAAATATCTTTTGGTACCCAAAAATGCAAAAGAGCTTTTTTTTTTTTTTTTTAATAATGCCTTCAGTGGTTTATCTGAGTTTTAGGATTTTTCCTGTATTCTCAAAAAAAAAAATTCATAGATAAATATATTAAGTACCTTTTCTTTAGTTTCAGATGAATTTTCTTTGCCGTCATGACTGTGAAGGTGATTTCTTAATTCCATGTGTAGTGATTGTATTATAAAATTATATTTTACTGGTTAAGGAAATAGACTGGGGAAAACTAGACCATGCTCTAAATTCCAGTTGTAATCCAGGGTAGAGTGCAGCATTCCTCCGGTGTGTCTGCAGCCCCAGTTCTGTAATGGTTGTGTGCTTGTAGCTCCGTGTCCTTGGAGGGTGCAGGCAGAGGATGGGCTGCTGAACAGCCACAGGGATCCCTGCAAGGGGCAGTTATTGTAAGCTGGGACTTGTCAACCCAATGACTGTATATTGTTTGTGGATAATGTGGACCCTTTCCTTGCAGGGTCCAAAGATTGCCACCTGTCTCAAAACTCAGGAGCATACTGTGTATGTGGATTTAGACAAGTAGCTACCAATGATGGTTTCAGGCCTCCTGTAAATTTATGAAGAGCCACGGTTGGTGTCTGACCTGCTGTATTAGTCTGAGCTTTCAGTGTAAGGGAAGGCAAGTTGACTAATGAAATTCTTGATTTCAACACTACAGTGCAAGCCATCAGATTTGCGTTTCTGCTTTTTGAAGGAAGGAAAAAAAAAAAGTCTTCAAGGACTGGAGGGCGGTGCAGTGTTTCTCTTTGCTGCCAAATTGCAGGTTGTATCTTTTGATACGTTGCTTCTGTGACAGGATTACAAAAGGAAACATAAAGAAACTGATCCAATCCGTTCTGAGGCCTTGGAAAGCTCTTGGATATTTATTATCCACCACACTGTGAAGAAAAACAAAACACCAAAGGGCTGTTTCTTGTTTTGATCTTAATTTTGCATTCACCTTTTGTACATATGATCCATAGCTATTTACTTAATATTTAATAATTGCATGCAGGGGCTGAAATGTTACTTACGTTATGCAGTTCAAATATTTACACAGGAAGTCAGTCCTCTGACCCATGTTTTATAGGAAGTATCAATGTGGTGTTTATTCCATTTGGTAGAACCTTACCTTATATTTTACAGATAGGCTTATTAACACACAGAGATTAGTGTGTATGCATTTGGAATTATGTTTTTTTAATTGCACATCTACTTTTCAAACCTTTTGTCCTGGTGTTTTTAAGAGTGGATTGATGTTTTATGTTATCTGGACTATAGCTAGCTTATCTTTTTTTTTTTCCCCACTGCATTTGTTCTGTTGAATTTTGCCTTCTGCAAGCTTCGGCAAAGTAGGTACCTGGTAGTTCTGTGAGGTGTCAGTCTAGATGTGCCTTCTCACAGCCTGTCTCTTGTGGAGCTGGTAGGGGAGGTGAGACATACAAAGAAGGCCACATGATTTAGAGAGTTAGAATATCCTCTGGGACATGGAGAAGCATGGGTGGGTTACGTGGTGGAGAGAGGAACAGATATGACAGGGCCGCCTACAGAAGCAGAAAGAGCAAAGAAGTGATGGCAGAAAAAACTTCAAAGAAACTCTTAATTTTTGTTTCTTCTTTTTTTTTTCTTTCTATTGAACAAAGATTCTCTGTGGCTTGGTTCTTAATGTAGGTTGACACCTAAACTTGTCATTGAAAGCCACTTTATATCTCTTTGGCTGCCATGAGAAGTTGCTTCCTATTCCCCTTGGTTTCCAGATTCTTATGACTGCACACACCATGATCATTAACCACTTTGAGCTGAAGCCTGTGGATCAACTTGATTTTTTTGTTTAAAACTGCAAAGGAATTGCTATGACAGACTGTGCTCGTTAGCCCATGCAATTTCAGTATCCAGTGATCAACAGTGGAGTTTGGGTTAAACTCTGGAACATGGTATTTAATAGATCTTGGATAATTATTAGAGCTCTGGATATTTTTGTTACCACATATAAAAGTCCAATCCTTTTTCCAGCCTTGCTAAGTCCTCAGCCTTAATGACATTTTGTAGCAGTTAGTTCCACTGTCTAATTATGAATTGTATGATAGAGTATTGCCTATTTATAATGTTTAAATTTCATTGGAAGTCCCTTGTGTTAAGAGTTGGAGAGAACAGAAGCTTTCCTTACTTTTCTGCCTTAAGGGCCTTGTGACTAATCTGTTCGTTTCAGGGATTTGCCTCATAGAAGAGAAACCCAACTGCACAATATTCAACTTAGAGTTTCTGAGAGGTTTTTGCAGGCTAATTACAAAGCCATTGTAATGAGCCTTGAGATTCCAATGTCATTGATCTTCTACATTTGAGAAAATTTGGTTCTAAGATTTTGGTCAACAGCTGATTAAATTTTATTTTCAGAATAATGTTCAGTACTACAAATTGCTGCACTCAGGTAGAGTGCTGCACTTACATAGATCAGTGTGAAAAAAACCAGTAACAAATCATTGGAGGGCTTCCTCTGAACATGAATTTCAGAGTGCATTGATATGCATTGTCACGGCCTAAGTCAGTGAAGTGTGTTTGAGTCTGGGTGTGTGCATCTCACTGAAAGCATGGTCACAGAAATGCTAATTAATTTGTCCCAAAATCTGTAAGTTTTTCCAGATTTTTCTAAAATATGACCCCAGGTTAGACTGATCTAATTTAACTGTAAAGAATAAGTATGTTATGACAGTTCTAAACTTTTTATATGATTTGTTGGTTGTCTGTATTTTGGTGTATTTCTTCTACATTATCAGGGTTGATTTCAGGATATTTTGTTCCTTTTGACTTTGCTGCTGCTGCTAGTCACAAGTTACTTCAAGAGACTGTGCTTTAAACAAAGAACATCTAGATTAGGGTACTATTTGTATACTGACAAGTGAGAACACGCCACCATCTCCCTAGAAGATACACATGTACATTTCCACAGAGTAGGTCCCTCCACGTGCTCCATGTGACATTCAGACAGTTAGAAGAATACTCATCCTAAGATCCTGGAGAACAGTGAGTATATCATCGCAAATCTCATCTTCTCATACATAAGTCAACAAAATGCCAAAAAAATTGAGATGGATATTTTATTTATGTCTGCTTCTCAGTGAAGATACAACTGTGTAAAACCACTTCTCAAACTAGGTCAGTAGAAGGCAAAGATAATTGTAAAATCAAAGCACATTTAAATTTTCTCCATCACTCATATCCCTGCCCCATGCATGGATGGCTGTAGTTGCTAAAAAAAGTTCCTTTAGTGAATGACTGCACTTCTTGGTTACAAATTACAGATACTCTTTCATCCTCTCTGGAGACATTAACAGTCCCATGCTGAGCTCTAGATTGCCTTATGTGTCTTTACTTGTATGACAAAGTTGGATTTCGTGTCTACTGGGTTGCTGTGTCCAAAACCTTGCTAGGGAAGATAGTGAATTTATAAACTAGGAGCTGATAGTGTTCCTTTGTGGTGGAGTAGATCAGATTGGAGACAGTCATATATTTTCTGAGGAAAAAGTTATCCTGATAGCTTTTCAGACTAAGCAATAGATTATAATTACCCCTTACTTATTTGTATTCTAAATAATCTCCAATGTAGATAAAATAAAGCAGTTGGCAAGATGAATTTCGACAATTGTATAGTCTCCAGCAGACTGGCTGTGGTATTTAGTTTTGATCTGAATTTATATGGACTGAAGGTTTGTAATGTTTACCTTTTAGTTGTGGGAAGGTGTAACAGGGCACCTTTGAGGCACTTTACAGCCTGCAGACCGAATGTGACTTGCCATGTGACTTGCTGTGGCTCACAACCCACTTCTGTTACCCTCATCTCCACAGACCCCTCAGCCGTCCTCTGATCCACTGCATGTCCTTAGGGTCATGTGTTAGATGAAGGGCCTCACATACGGGATAAATACTTGAAATATTTAAAAACATCATGTATTTATCTCCTAATATTAATAATTTCTCTTGATTGACTTATAATTAATTGAGAATAATTTTAGTTTTGTATGTAAGCCAAAAACTTCCTGTTTTGTTACTTGCACTTTCAATTCACGTTGATGGGGTCTTGCTACATGAAGTAACCCAGGGGTGTTTGAAAATATTCTTGGCTGTTAGACCCTGAAGAAAACAGTACACATTTCAAAATCTACTTCAGGTTTTAATTGCATCAGCTGCCTGGCAAGAAACAAATGTTAATAAAAACAAATACTGTCTAGTAGTGGAAATAAGGAAGTAAAAAAATAAAATCCCTTTTGCTTAGAATTTTTTCCATGTCGTTGTTGAGTATTACAAAAAAACCCCAGCATAATCTGCAGGCAGTATTTTTTAGTACAGTCTCAGAACTACTTTAACCTTCACTCAAATGCTGTCCTGCTGTTTTAACCTTCCAAGACAGACAAGGATATGTAACTCCTCTAATGTAGTGCCCTCTCTGGTCTTCCTAAACAGGTGAGAAACATGGGGAAAAAACCCCCAAAATGAGCTTTGTTGTCTGCTGTTTTGGGGAATGACAGTAAAAGATGTACGTACTAATAAAACACATTATGGAATTATATAATATTTATAATATGACTAAGTCCTGCCTAGCTTTCAGTGACATATTTACCTGAGGGAGTAGAAGGGCTGTAGTTGTCAATTTTCTGATGTTAGTGTGCTTGTTTTTTTGCTGGTGGTGTAATTTATCCCTCCATATGTCTGCTGTTGGTCAAACTGCTGTGTTCCCATAGCACCCCCAAAAGTGGAAATAGCATTAGAAGCCTTTAATGAATGTCTGTAAATAGAAATTTTCTCATTTTGTTGTTATCTATCAACAGAATATATTTTTTTTTCTCCTTACTCTTCAAGATTGATCAGTTGTTTGGTATTTTTTTTCCTTTGGCTGACACTTTTAAAAATAGTTTTTGAAGATTTGCTTCTCTTCCAGAAGACTGACCACAAGAGAAAACTCAGTTTATTGAATATGCCAGTGCTCAATCTACTAATTTTCTTCGTGAAAACTTAATAGTAACCAGGTGCTTTGATACATTGCAGAAATAGTTTTTGATTTTATATTAGTCACTTTATGACACAGTACACATTGTTAAACAACTTGTAGCGTTAATCAAAAAAGATACATTTTATTATGGAAAATAATTAAATCTAATAATACTATTGCTACTTTAAAAGTTACAGAAATGCCAAAGGGCTTTTTTTTTTTTTTTTTAATACAATCACTGTTAGTATTTTTTATATCAGTTTCTGTTTATGTTGTGAGAATGGTGTGCCCTGTATCCTGCACACACATAAAGCTCCATGTTTTTGAAGGGTAGTGCTGTAAACAGGTAACCTTCAAACAAACCAGGGGAAGGTAGGAATGCTGGAAATTGAAGCCTGGTTGGCAAGCTTGCTTCACTGGTCTTGGATTGGAGTTTAAGAACTGTTGTGCTAAGATTTTGTGGCCTCCAGATTTGACTATACTACTCTGCTTAGAAGGCTGTTTGCTTCCCTTTGATAGCTGCATTTGACACTTGCTACATTGCATTTAAACTTTTGCTACTGGATATGTGTGTTATATTGAGTTTGGTTATAACTTGGGAGGTGTCATGCAAACCTCTGTCCTTGAAAACTAAAGGTGTAGAGTTTTACTACATCACTTAGTATTTACTAGGTGGTCTTGCACGTACCCAAAACCTACCTTGAAATACTTGTTAGTGTGGTTATAATTTAATTGGAAAGTATTGGTTATTTTAGGAGTTCTTTCACTTACAAGAGGCCTTTTGCAAAGTATGTTGAACCTTATGGTAATGAACTGTGCTGCACTGGCTTGGTGCTGGTTGAGCTTTAGATTTTGTGTGAAAGGTTTTAGGAGTTTTACTGAAATGGAATCCCTAATTTAGTGAATATAGTTTCTTTTCCTAGAGAATAAGAGAAAATAGTAATTCCTGGGAGGAGAGGAAGCAAGGGGACCTGGGATCAAGATACTTAAAATAATATTTAGGTTTTAATTTTATTCTATATGGTCCTAGTTTGCTTTTCTTCTGTAATGACAATATAGAAAAGCTTGTATTCATGCACTCTATTTCTCTAAATTATACTTTAAAACTAGAACTAACAGTAGTGATTATGCCATACGTTTTCTTTTTCTTCTTTAAAATCTTACCCATTTTGTATTTGAAAGCCAAATCTGTCAGTGGTCTGTTTACTTTATCTCACTCATGTGCAATGGAAATAAGTGGCATTTGTAGAACACACAAACTATTTTTGCCTGAATGCTCCATTTATGATTTATAGCCAACACGTATTCCTGATTTTCTTTTGAGAATGATCTTTATTGTCTTTGTGTACTAACTCATTGCAGAAGCACTTGTCTATTTTGAGCTAAACCAGACCTCTTGTAAAAAGAATCAAATTATTTCATCATGTTGAAAATGAAAAGCTATAATTACTTGTAATTGGGCTTCAGAATTTTTGAAAATTGGGAAATTCTTTTCCAGAGGTTTAAGATCACTCCAAATCATAACCTGTGGAAAATAGGAAATAATTTTCTGTTCAATTTAAAAGTGATTTAATTTATACTTTTGACAGCTATTTTCCTTTGATATTTGGGTAGGGGAAATCATTCAGCTATGGTGGTTATTGCTAAAATCTTTTCTGAGATACTTTATTCTATATGGTTTACAACTTTATTTTGATTTTGTTAAGCCCAAGCAGAATCTGCTGCAGTTTAAAGAAGTATGTAGAGTCATTTTGGACTGCTTGAATTTATTAAACATGTGCCTACATTTTATTTATTTGTTTGTTTGTTTCCTGGTCTTCTTAGTTACTTCATACCGTTTTAACAAAAAGCATAATGCTCTCTAGGCTTTAGTCTTCATAAGTTTAAGCCCAAACTGGAATAACCTAATGTACGTTGTAGTTCTAGGTATTTTTGATACAGTCTTGTGTGGACCCTGAAATAATAATTGCTGCAAAGAACATGCTGCCTATTTACCTTCTTGTTTTTCTTTTTTAACAGAGCTGAGTAGATGGGATAACTAGTTCAAGATCACATTGTGTTCAGTTCAGCAAGCAGCCAAGACAAGATCTTCCAAAACTCTAATGCACTGGCAAAGGTGTTAACATCTAGTGTCAGCAGAGGGTTCAGGGGTTTATGGCCAAGCAGAAACTGAGTATAAGATAAAGTAGCAGGCGGGATCCAGCAGCATGGGACTGGCAGCCAGAGGCAGGCCGGCTAATTGGCACCTTCAGGCTTGAGGTTAAAACTAGGTTCTAATTATGGAGAAGCGTTTTTCAGCATTAACTGTGGGGTGGAGAATGGGGAGAAAAGTGGGTACACAATTAGTTTGCACACAGGAGGATATAAGGACAATTAGAGATGATGAAAGATGATGGTGGAAAGTACCTTACTGTAAGCCTTGTCTTTTTGTTCTTAATTTGGGACAATCTCTTATGTCAAGGCACATAACTGCTTGAGTTAAGCTTTTTGTAAGCATATTTAAAGTAATTGTGGGTTTTTTTAATATTTATCAGCTGTGGTAAGGGCTAGTCTGTACAGGATGTATGGGAAAGGTCAGTTTTCTTTACAGTTACCTTTTTCTAGCACTCATGTCTACTGTGAAGGCAGGAGACCGGTAGAAGAGAAGGGTATAAACACAGAAATGAGCATCTTGCAGTGGATAGACTAATAATACAACACTTAAATACTAATTTTCATCAATCTAAGAAAACATTTCTATACCCCAATGAAAAATTGAGGTATGGAAAAGTGACAAGATTTGGGTATGGACATCTAGCAAACCAGTGGTGGAGCCAAGCATAGAAACCAGCTTTCTGTGTTCCCACCCAGTAGTCAGGATTATAAGACTTCAGGCAAGCCAGTATTCTCTTTCAACACTAGTGCAATGCCAGAGGTATACTTCTACTTACTGACTTACTGAGTTAGTTACTGAGACCTAATCTAATAACAGACTCTGACTTTCTCTTTATTAGAATCCGTCTAAGTTCAGTGTGATGAATTTTTTTATAATCCAACTCCTCAACTGGTTAAAAATACCACTTAAAAATAACCACAGATTCTTATAGGGGAAGCAGATGGAATCTGCTAGAGCTAAGAGAAAGTTGGACATCATATATTGGCATTATGCAGCCACCTGCATCGTTCATCGACTGTCTGGCACTATGCAGCCAGTTCATCATTCATTGACACCTTGGATTTGTGTGATTGAATCAATTTTGTGTATCAAACAATTCTCTGAAAACAGTATAGTTTCAGATTTAAATTGAACCAGACCCAAGTGCACATCTGCATTTTTATTATTTTTAAATTTGAATAGCCCAATGAAGAACTGGATCTCTTGATAGTAGGATACATTCATTTTCTTGTGAGATGGTTTTATTATGCACAGAGTGGTTTGTGTTTTTTGTTTTTCTTTTTGAAAGAACAGGATACCATGTTTTCCCAAGATAAACAATATTCTTAAAATTATTTTAGAGCTGATAAGACTCTAAGAGTTTTCTAGATCTTTTTTTGTTTGGCATCTTGCCAATGGCTGCTGTGGAAAGTAAATCTTCATGCAAAGAAGTGTGTGTTCTTTTTGAAGGTTAACAAGGGCTTGCAGAGCACAGCCTAAGCATCTGGCTCGTGAGATTAAAAACCTTACAAGGAAAGAGCTACAGACCTCAGAGGATGAGTAACCACCTTAAAAAGAAGGTTAGGTATGAACAGACAGCCTAAAAAATGGGTAAAAAAATTGATCAGCAGGAAAAGTTGTCTCTTTTTAGTGATCAAAAAGTGTAAGGTTCTAGTGAGAACTGATAAAAATCAGGCTGCCAGATTTGGCAAAGGGTATTAAAAACAGTAATGAGAGGTCTAGCAGGCGATTACTCTGAAGGTTATACTAGGATAGATCTTATTAAATATTTGCATTATTGACCTTGCTGCCCACACACACAAAATGAAATTGTAGTTATGAAAACCTGCTGATGGCATAGCACTGGGAGACATTGTTGGTGTGTTGGAGGGTTGGAATGCCACAAGAATTGCATTATATCGAGGTATAGAGTGGTAGAAATTGGATGGCATCTAATCAGAATGCAAGGTTGGTCACTTAGAGACGAGCAAGGTTTTCAGATAACATTTGGGAGCTTGGTGGGTGGAGAGACTCCAGCATGTTGTTGCTTCTTCAGCAATGCCTCCATTGCAGACATTAATTTAATGAGTTTACTCTTTTCTGTTTTGAGTTATTTCCTGATGAAGATGGTCCCCTAGATGCTTGAGTCCTGACAGTTTATTAAAAGTCATACTGTCAGCCAGCAGATTTACTAAATCTATGTAATGGTTTATTTTTATGCTTGTGATGAATATCTATAACATGATTTTATCCTTATAATTAGAAAAATTCTGATGAAGGAAATACATGGGAAGTTATTTAGGTTTGTTTGGGTTTTTTTTTTGTTTTCTTCCCTCCCCTACCCCTCTTTTTTCTTTATTTTTTTCTTTGATCATATCAGAGAACATCAAACAACTATCCCATCAGGTAGTTAAATAGACATATGACACTATGTGACACAAATGATCTTTTGGACCATGTGGTGTTTGCTGTTCACATAAAAAGGATATCCTGAAATAATTGTCTTGACAGTGCTTCAGGGTTTGTTTGGAGGAGGTTTCTGTCTTTATACGTACGTATAAAAAACATAGGAAATAATCCGTTATTGCTTCTGAAGTTGGAAGTTAATATCAAACTCACAAATACATTATCTAATACTCCTAATTTCCTGTGCATGGAAATGTAGTGGCATGAGTTTCCCAACAGTAACATCTGATACATCACTGGGAATGTGAATTTGTGCACAGATTCTGGTAACGATCTGGATTCTGTGCCGGAGTGTGGTTACACAAAAAGGCTGTGACTGCATGATTAATTCTCTTTTTCTCTGTTGCTGAAGAGGTATTGGAAGGAGCATTCTGCACCATTGGGACATCTCTGTGTCTGGGGAGAAGTTGGTATGAAGCAGAGAAGTTCTGAGCTGTAATTTTTAGAAAGATGCCTATATTATAATTATAGTATCCCTATTTCTGGCATATTTTGCTTTCTTATACCTACATGTGTATGCATGTCCCTTTTTTAAACATTTTCATATAGCTCATTCACCAATTTGGTTGAGTGTATTGGTCCACACTCCTGTCCCCATGAAATCCTGACACTGCAAATTCCGAACATGTTGACTCTGGCCTTTTCAGCACTTGAGCTCGACTCGTGCTCCAGCTTGTGGGAGAGCGTCTCTTACCCCACTAGCTGCCCACCTGGTTTCCTGCACCACCAGTGCGAATTCTTCCCTCCTGGCTCAGGTCCTCACAGCCACGTGCTGTGAGTGCTTCTCTCATGGACCACTGGACCTTCCACCCTTTCCCCAGTCTGATGACCATTTTTCCAGCGTAGACTATGTAGGAAACACATCTTCCCTCCCACCTCTTTCTCTTTTCCTCCCTCTGGGTTTCCAGGATGAGAAAACGCAATCCTTCCTGCGATGCTGCTGCACCCTGTCTCAGCTCACTATTGCAAAGGGGAGAGGAGAGAATGAGCTGGAGGAACAGGAAATCCTTGCCTGATCAGCCAGCCTCGCCTGTGCTCAGGGAACAGAGAGTTCCTCAATTGAACTGTGATTCAGACTCCTATGGTGAGAAGAGTGACATTTCTGGGAGTTGAATGTTGGGATGCAAAACTAGTAGTGGTCAAATCTAATTACATTTTTTTGAAAATGTAACAAAAACATTTAACAAAACCAATCATAAATTATAAAAGCAAACCCATCACGTTTTGCATCTCCACTTGGCTTGATGTCCGGGTGGAGACCAGTGATGAGCGGTGTTCCTCAGGGGTCAGTGTTGGGACTGGTGCTGTTCAGCATCTTTCTCCGTGACATGGCCAGTGGGATCGAGTGCACCCTCAGCAATTTGCTGATGACACCAAGCTGTGTGGTGCAGTGACATGCTGGAGGGCAGGGATGGCATCCAGAGGGACCTGGACAGGCGTGAGAGAGGGGTCTAGGCAAACCTCATGAAGTTCAACAAGGCCAAGTGCAAGGTCCTGCACATGGGCCGAGGCAATCCCAAGCACAAACACAGGGTGAGCGGTGGGTGGATTGAGAGCAGCCCTGTGGAGAAGGACTTGGGGGTGTTGGTGGATAAAAAACTGAGCCATCAATGTGCACTCACAGCCCAGAAAGCCAACTGTGTCCTGGGCTGCATCCAGAGCAGTGTGGGCAGCAGGTCGAGGGAGGGGATTCCATCCCTCTAATGCACTCTTGTGAGACCCCAACTGGGGTACTGTGTCCAGCTGTGGGGCCCTCAGCAGAAGAAGGACACGGACCTGCTTGAGTGGGTTCAGAGGAGGCCACAAAGATGATCATGGAGCTGGAGCAGCTCCCCTGTGAGGCCAGGCTGAGAGAGTTGGGGTTGTTCAGCCTGGAGAAGAGAAGGCTCCGGGAGACCTTAGAGCGGCCTTCTGGTATTAAAGGGGGCCCAGAGGAAAGATGTGGAGGGACTCTGTCAGGGAGTGTAGTGATAGTACAAGGGGTAACGCTTTTAAACAGAAAGCGGGTAGATTCAGATTAGATGTAAGGAAGAAGTTCTTCCCTGTGCGGGTGGTGAGGCGCTGGCCCAGGGTGCCCAGAGCAGCTGTGGCTGCCCCCTCCCTGGAAGGGTTCAGGGCCAGGTTGGACGGGGCTGGGAGCACCCTGGGCTGGGGGAAGGGGGCCCTGCCCGGGGCAGGGGGGATGGAACTGGATGACCTTTAAGGTCCCTTCCAACCCAAACTCTTCTATTTTTATGATTATCTGAAGGGCTGAATTGAGCAGAATTGCATCCCATACTTTTCCTTTCTACCCATGAGTCTTACTGTGTAAGGAAGATTGTGTTGTATATTTTAATGTTTTCCCATGTAATATGGAATAACTTTTAATATCCTTTTATAGTTTGGTAGAGAAAATAGCGATTTTATGTATCTGTAATTCTGTGCTTTATATATGAATGATTGTGCTGTTACTTAAAATCGTTTGCAGTAAGATAATTCAGACTTCTGTTTGAGTAAAGCCTAAGAAAATATCTGTAAATTAGTGCTAATGGTCAGTGTGGCTGGAAGAGAAACTCTTTCATGTTTGGAATTGACTGTAAGATTGAACTTACTCCAATTTATTGCAAAGTCAATATTCAGCTTAAAAATTAAAAAGGTTAATAATTATTAGGTTTTCAGAGGAAAGTACTAGTGTTATGACCTGCCTAACATCATACAGCTGCAAAAATGCTATAAAATGATTTTTTAAGCTTATATTTATAGTGAGTAGATGGCTTATTCCTTCATCTCACTACTTATGCATCCATGAACTGTTAATTAATACTTTTGCAGTAATTACAGAATATTTTAAATATACATTATTCTTCTGAATTTTAAAAGATCAGGAATTTTTTATTAATTTAAAAGGATAATAGGACTGACCCACACTTTCATCAACTCTTTAATAAAGAGGTGCTTTTTTAGACCATTGAAATTTTTACATTTTGATTGCAAGGAATAATGAAAGGACTTTTTTTTTCCCATACTTTTTTCCATTTACTCTTCTAAGCTGGGTCACCACTGTATCAAAAAAGGCCGCTGTTCTCTATAAAAAGGTGAGTGATTGCCAGTGAGTATTCATACATGGGGAACTTGCATCCTAACTCTTTTGACTCCTGTCATGTAATTTTCTTTATACAGAGGGCTGTGGTTTGTAAGATAAATTTTCATTCCAATTAGTTTCTTCTTTTCCACCACTTTTTTACATGCCTGGGAGTGTTTAACCCAAATAATTAGATACTTCTTTGCAATGGAGCTTCTCTCAGCACTCCTTGATATGTGGCTGCTGTGAAGCAGAGAAGAAACCAGAGTACAATTTTTAGATGAGCAATATGGTGTGGAAAATTCAAAGGCTAGGTTTGTAAGGAGAGATAATACCTTATAACTGACCAACTGATACAGTTGGAAAAGACACATAAGCTTTGGACACTTCTGGCTCTTCCTCAGGTCTGAAGTAGAATTTGCAGCCTTCAAGCTTGGCAGAAGTAGAGATCAGTTGCCTTGGATTTTAATTGATGACGCTTATTAGAAGAATTGAGATGAAAAGAGAATTGCTACTTTTGGAGCAGGGGAGTGGTATTGACAGGAGAGACAGCAGAAGAGAACACAAGAGAAGTAAAAATCATCAGGCGTGGAGAGTTCTTGCAGGACACCCATTGCATGCTGCCTGATCTCAGCCTTCCAAAGCAGTGGGGGGTCAGCTCCCTGAAGGCAAGCAGTGTGCTGCCAAGGGCATGCCAACACTGGGAGTAGGGAGGTGGTGGGAAGGCATAGCAAACAGTGAAATGGGTAAGAAATAGTAAATATTGTTAAAAAGACTAATTTGTTGGCAGCAAATTTGAAAACCATAGAAAACATTCCACATATCAGCAAAGAGGGCTCTAGATGTTTCTTTCAATGTTTTACTGTTTAAAACACAAGTTACTTTTCATGTGATGTAAAATATGTCTTCATGTAATCTGCATGTGTATATAAGTAGTGTGCCTTGGCTTGTGCATGTTGTAAAAAAGTATCTTTGGATTTCCTCATATTCCTATTTTTAATACAGTTTTTAATATTACCCCTCTTAGGTTGTGGTGGGTTTTGTTTTTCTTTTTTTTTTTTTTTTTTTTTTTTTTTTCTTAAAAGCAAAGAGTAAACAAAGATAGCAATGCATTTACTATAGTTAAGACATCCAAATAATGGCAAATTGAGTGGTTAGTTGTGGTGCACATAAAACTGTTTGTGTAAATAGTTTCTTTTCCTGTGTCATAGCCAGATTGATTCAACGCAAGTTATGCATGTTCAGGAATTGCGTTAGACTGCGCAAATGTTGAAGCTGGAGGTGCAGATGCTTGGTGAAAGGAACTGCTGGTCTGTTCCTGGTTAGATGTGCCTCAGACTCCAGTAGGTGATTTCCAGTAAGCAGTTTGTTTATAAATCTCCATTTCTGAGTTACTCGCTCAGATATGACACAAATCATGACCCAGTTCACAGCACTGGATAGGTTATGCAAATATTTCCACTGGTTGTTTTCACCTGAGTAACTGTATCAGTGTCCATGGCAGCAATTAACTGCTCACCTGTTTCACATAAATGTGTTTAAGGAGACCCTTAATTTTGGCTGCCTTGCATTTGCCGTAGCTGTTTGACCTTTTTTTTTCTGTTGGCCCAATAGTGAGACGTGCTGAGCAGGGCGTACTCCCTGATTGCAGTGAGCGGAGAAGGTGAGCTGTTTTTGATCTGAGCATGTCTTGCTTTTATGCTACATTATTGGCTACCTCATGTTTTTGCATAATATTGTTTCTGCTCTTCGAGTTGCTTCCAGAGCACCTAGTAGAACGCAACAAGTAAGTGCAGCAAATTATAGGAAGGAAGTGGTATGGTCTACTACAGGCTATGTTTAGTTTGATGATCTGTGAAATACTTTGTGATCCTGGTCAACCTTTGCTTTTGATTCCACAGTAATGTTCAGAGATTTCGGATTCCCCTTTGTACCTCCCTTCTCAAGGAAAGAAAGTCATGTGTGAGGGTTGGACGTATAATATATTTTGACCATCTTCTTAATTTGTGCAAGTGAGCAATAAAGGACTCAGCACACTACAGCTCTACTACTCAGTCTAGACACCATTACTTAGTCTGGATGCAACACAATTAAGGACACTGAATCATTTAAGATTGTCTTCTCACAGGAAAGTATATGGAAAACAGTTAAGGGACACACTTGTTTTCGGTATTCCTACAAGTTCAGTTGTCTTCAAAGCATTTTAATTTCTTAAAATGATATAATTTTTAGTATTAAAGGTTTGTGATGAGGATTTGCAGATTATTTAGATATATGATTGTTTTTCAGAGATAACATACAGGTTTTGCAATTTGGGATAGAAAAAATTATTTTGTTTCTCTTCCTTCCAGAATGATATACTAAATGTTGTCATCTCTTTGCCCTGATAAACTTCTGGGTGGTAGAGTAGGCTACTGTGTTACATTGAACAGCTTAATCAATTTACTACTAGCTGTATATAAAGAATTTCTGTTTTAAAAATTGCAATTTCTTAGTTCTAAGAAATTTATAACACAGACTCATTGACACCTCTTTCTTTTAAATGTAGTTGATGGATCACTTCTCTTGGAGGTTCTTATTTTATGTTTTGTCTGTTTGCTAGTGCAGTGAGTAGTGTAATTATAAATTTTTTTTAACCTCAGCTGTCAACCTGTAAATCCCAGTTTACTGTGAAGACTTACTGTATGGCTGCTGTTGCAAAAGTTGAGGCTTGAGAGGGAGATGAACTGAGTATTTTAAGCACAATTCAACATGTATTAAATGTAATGTTTCAGCCCATCTTGTGTTCTTACTCATGTGATCCAAACTTAAAAAAAGAACAAACAAACCAAAACAACACAACCCAAAACTCAAAATATGAAGTCTATAGGAAAAACTAGATATCAGCAGGTTTTGAAAATATCCAAATGTAACGGTATAACATTTCACAGGCGGAGGCATACAGTGTGAAAGCTTTTGATAATATCTCTGCCTGTGATGCTGAAGCACAGTGTCATCCAGATTTTATTCCAGGATGGGTAGGTTCTGCCATTTCTGTATTTCCTGAGTTTTTTCCTTCTCTCCGTATTCTGAAAATTACGGAGGGATTTTTATTTTGTGGTGTTTGTGTTAAGGACAATAGGCCCAAGAATCTGGTCTACCAGTGGATTTGGTAGCAGTATTTCAAAAATATGTGGTACAGGTTTGTGTGATAATATATATTAGGTGTAAAATACTTTACTGAAGGAAAGATAGACTAGCATTAGATGGATGGCAATGTATGCTTGCAGGGAACTAAATACTGCGTTTATATTGAGCTCCATTTGTCTTTAATGGAGGAAGGAGTATTTGAAATCAGTACACAATAAAAACTTTACAGAGCAAGTATTTTAACTGGTATGCTCTGATGTGCTGTATTATGTGTTACAAGTGAAGTAGCAAGCTGCATTTTCTAAAGAGAAGGGAAAACTGCTTACAGTTTCGCTTACAAGTTACAAAGTAAAATCCATTTCACTGTTCCTAGCACTATAACTCCTCCCTAGACCTTTGTAGTTCATGTAGGTCTCGTAAAAGGTCTGTAGAGCAAAGCAAAGCCTTTGTTCAGGCATGATTCTGCTAGCTCTGATTTAACAAGGGTAGATAGCAGCCACAGCTGTAATCTGGTACTCTGGGCTTTGCTATGGCCTAATGACCAGGGTACCAGCCTGCTACAGGCCCTGATGTAAACTTCTGTGGTTTCCTTCGTGTAGCACATCATCTCCCATCACCTGTGCTAGCTACACTTGCATGTCAGTACAGACAAGCTGTTTGTCACATAACTGGAGAAAATAAGACCTTGTACTGGAAAATGTATCAGCTCCACCCAGCCACTTTTTTTTTTTTTTTTTTTTTTTTGCCAGCCTTTGTTAATGCTTTAGCACTTCTTAGTTTATGAGAGGAATTTTTGTGAGTGCATAACACTTTCTGCCACAAAGCAGGAGTGCTGCTTGCTTGTGTGCTGGGCTACGATGTCAGCCAGTGCTTCCTGTATCGGGCTGTCTACCTCTGGGTGTTGAAATTAAGCACGGTACAGCCAGTGCTCAGCAGACCTGGATGTAATCCATCTGAGCAGTCAGACACTGAGAAATGCCTTGTAAGTTTGGTGCATTCTTCTGATTTCTGTAAATCCACGTCTGGATTCCATTATCACGTAATTGCAGTTGGACATAAGATCGCCCTAGAAAACAGTTCTGACCAAACCAGTGTGTTAGAAATGTTCTACTGCTACGTACTTGAATGTGTTTCAGTACTGGCAAACCAGTTGAGAGGGAGATTTGTCTGCACATATAACTAAGAGCCAAGGACTTCTTGGTCATGAGAGGTAAGGTTTTGTGTAGTGTTTCTGTGCCTCAGGTTCACTTTCCTTGGGCAAATTACTAAAGTCAGCAATTTCAAACTTAGGAGACTGGAGTTAGGTGTTGACAGCCATCTTTAAGTACCTAAATAAGTGGTCTCATTTTAAGAGGTCCTGAGCACACAATTCTTTCTGACTTCAAAAGAAGCTGCAAATGCTGTGTCCACTTTGATTAATTGAAAGGCTGACCATCAAAGTGAAATTATGTTGCCAAGCTAAAGGAAAAGAAATAAAGACTTAGCACACTGTATAAATCAATCGCAGATCAGAGTTTACTGGGTATAAAATGTACAGCATCTTATGTGCCCTTTTGTACTTTCTGAATCTCACTGGGCCCAAAACTACAACAGAAAGCCCCTCACGGTTTGTGAAATACGGTAATGCCCAGAAACATTTGCCAGTTTAGCCACTGAAAAATAGATATGGCTGCTCAAAATTTATACTGTTTGCTAGGGCCTTAGGTGAAGGGAAAACGAAATTTTAAAATGCTTATTTTTTTCATTCGAAGGTAATGTCTTAAATCCTTGAGAGATGAACAGCCTACTACCTTTCCCTACTTTGATCGATCTGTCTTTGAGGTGTGATTTATACCTTATTATAGTACTTCAGGTTATGGCCTCTGTTCCTGAAAGTTTTGTGGAGATAGGTGTCTGGGGAGGAAAAAAAAAGACCTGGTAAGTGCCCTGATAGAAAGAAGGCTCCAGTGTGTGTGTGTGTGTGTGTGTGTGTGTGTGTGTGTTGGTTGGGTTTGTGAGTCCTCACAGTAGAGGGAATACTCTGTGCAATGGAAACTTTGGCCGGGGATTGAATAACTCATGAGACAGAATTTGCTAACACCACGGTTTGTAGAATTATGGTTTTCTTTCAGGCTTAGTTTGCCAGCTCTTACATCCTTACCGTGTTTTCTGGGTTATCAGCACATTCAGGCAAACCAGAGTGCCAGTTTTAAACATGGCATTTGTGTTACAGCTGTGTATTTGGCATAGACAAACTAATGCAGACTGAGGGAATCAGCAGTGCTGTTACTCAAAGTTACCATAAATTTGGCTCAAAACGAATGTTCAGTAATGAGTAATCGAAGATAACAGTTTCTACCACAGGTATATCAGCTTTCTTGTCTTAGTGGCTCCTTATCACCACCACCTGAATACCGATCTGCAATGTCTGTATAGCCCTCTGATGCATCTTTTAGTGACAGGGGCTGCTGCCACTGGTGTCTGTGGGTGGGGATACAGGAATCGCTTCAGTCCTTCCCTGCCTGGCCTTCAGGATGAGGAAGGTGTGTGTGAATTTGGAAATCTCTCTCTTTTATCTCCATTCTCTCCAATACTTCTGTATACAGCTGAAATCTAAGTGATAAATTTTTGTCATGGATCTTTTATATTGCTGGAGTGCACTACTGTTATCTGATAAGATTAGTAAACCAAGCAGCATGAATGATTATTAAAAAATAAATGTTTATATAAATATGACAGCAAAATAGGTTACTCACACAGGCCAAGTGACCCAATTATTCAGATTTTGTATGTGTAGAGAGAATGTGATATGTTGCTTCACTTTAAGGAGAAAAAACCTTTTATTCTATGTTGAACTGCTGAGAAAGTTTCATTCTTTTTGCATTGCTAGTACCCTGATGATGGGGAACCACTGGAGAGTTTCTTGATACTACAGTTCATATTTTTGTTTCTAGAAGAGAGCTGTTGTAACCCCCATAATAAATGATCATTTCTTACCGTGAATGCTGATCTATCCAGATCTTCCTATCAGAACGTTTATCCAGATACAAGTGAAGTGATATTGCTAGGTCTCAATCCGAGTCTTCCATTGTTCCTGCTAGGTATTTTGTGCTGCTTGTTTTAAAGTTGGGTTTTGGGGTTTCTATTAGGATTGCCACAGGCTTTATCTCAACTGTCATGCAAAAACATGTTTTAAAATAATATAGACAGCTTAATTAGCCCTTCTGATTTTTTTTTTTTTAACAGGTGGTTTAAATAGGAAGCTAGCCAGACTGAGAAAACTAATATTATCAGAGCTCAGTCAGTTTTTTTGGCTGACCATCGTCTTTGCAGTTTATCCATTTGTTTAAACAACAACTGAAAAAACCCAAACTGAAACCCAAACAGACAAGAAACTCCCAGAAAAGCAGAAGAACCTGTGTGATTAATCTAAGCTTCAGTATTTTGGTAGCTTCTCACACTGCCATGCATGTTTATCTGTAGTCAAACAACAGACTATCGTAACAGTGGAGGTCCATGAAAACAGGGCTTCCTCCTGCCACGTTCTGTTGAACAGAAGCAAGCACACACTGTGCTCTGCTGTTAAGTTGTGCGTAGCCCATCTTTATCTCCCCTGACAGACCTCTATTGTGCACCTCGGGGTCAGCCACTGGACACTTTTTTTCAGATGGAGAAACTGATCCCTGTAGTCAGATTTAAAAGAACAGGCTACTGCCCACTTCACATACAGCAGCTCCAGCCCTAAGGGAGGCCAACTTCTAGACCAAGATCTCCAAGCAAGGTTTCATTGCTCCTCATTTCCTCCAGAAATCTAGCTGAACAACAAGTAAGCTGTTAAAAAAAAAAAAAAAAAAAAATCAACATTTTATTTAAAGAATGTGGATTTACTCAAAAAGAAACATTCTAAGGGAGTGCAAACTTCTGACTTATTTCCTGCCTTCTTGCCTGGCAAATTTTCTGGGACTTCACGGCAGCTTTCTTGAGGAAATTATTCTGAATTTGCGGCCTCCAGGGCCTTCGCTTCGCTGTGCCACTGAAACAGGAGCCTGGCAGCAATGGGTGCTGCCAGGAGATCTCACCCCCCTGGCAGGAACACCCTGAAAACTTAACTTCTGGGAAAATGGGGGAACTGGAGGTTACATAGTGGATCCTACAAGGGATTCTTCTCTTCTGAGGTTGAATTTCACTGCAGTTCATCCAGCTAGTAAACATGCAGTTATAAAATAAACTCCAGGGTTTAGAGGCTTCAAATGTGGGGGTTATTTAACCTCTCCACCATGAAACGAAAGAATCTCCCAGAACTGGAGTAGCCAGCTGGTCCCCATTTGTTTAGGAAAGGTGTATGTGTGTACATCTGTATTTTTATGTATCTTGCTCAGTGAGATGGTACTTTTCTGTCTAGGGACACTTTATGGACACTACAGATATTACTACTTGGAGTTAAACTTAGAGGTCTTAGTGGTAACTGAAATAGTTCAGGTATAAAAACCTGTATGTAAACCAGTTCTGTTTTCTTCAGGATGCAGAAGAGATTTGTAAAGAAAGTGATGCTTAGGGTTGCGCTGGTATTTATGCATTTATGTTTATGTGTGCAAAAAGCATATGCACTAGGTTAGTTTTGTTTTTTGCTGTTAGGTGTCTCAGATATGTTGATGCTGACCTTCCTTCACCTTTAAGACATGCTGTTGAGGGCCTGAGAAATTCTGGGAGCACTCATGATATTCAGTAATTGACAGACGTATTCTGAAAACAAGATATTTGTTTTTCCTTACTTCAGTAAATATTACGAAAATTAAACCAATAACACTTAAAAATCTTATGTCCACGGAATTTGTAATGTTGTAATTAAGTGAATTTTCTAGTAAGCTACAAGTAGTCTATGATAAGCAAGACTTTCTTTTATTTATTTATTTTTTAATACTTTTAGATAAGCATTCAGGCTAGTTTCCTAAATAATTACAATTCCTACCAATTTTTATTTTGTTGCAATTTTAAATAGTTTTTATTCTTAAATTTCCTCCGTATGTGCAAAAATGGGTGTAACAGTGCTTCAGGGCTTAGCCTGCTTCCCCATATTTGGAATTGCATACAGTTTGTCATGTTCTGTAGGGAGCTAGCCCTGTAAAATCCAGTGTTTTTCTGCAGTAAAATTGCAGGATTTGTAGGAGAAAAAAGCCCCAAACCCTAAAAAAAATAAAAATAAAAACATTCCAGCCCCCAAACAAAAACCTCGTAGCAAAATCTATAAAAAGTACATGGCTCTTCTCTGTATAATTTCCCCACTAGTTTATCAGATATTTTCAGAGAGCTTTAATTATTTAAAATTTATATGACATTTTACAATTGCTGTTATTTTACACTCTGAAAAACTGGTTGCTTTCATGTCTGAAATCACAGAGAAATCGTATGAACTAAATATTACATTCTTGCCATTGCTTTTATGCATAGCATGTTTAGCATCTAACTGAAATCCGAGCAGAAAGCTCATCTTGAAAGAGACTACTTAATTAAAAATTAAACGATGAATTAAAACTTAAATTATGCAAAACTAATAAGCTGCGTTACCAAAACCAACAATTAATATGCAACAATACATGGAAAGAAAATGCTAACGTTTTTACTTTTGTTTCATGTTTGCATTGCAGTCTGTATAGTCTGCTATTTTGGAATTCCTCATCTTGCAGTATTTGGCATATCTGAATTAAGATATAAATCAGTGATTTTTAGGTTTGCGAGTTTTGCAAAACTCATCAGAGATTAAAAATTTGATAATGTAAAGGAATCTTACAAAATGGGAAGAATCCAATTATTTTTCAATTAATGCAATATCACTTCTGTATGTAAGATTCAAATCAGTGCATCGAATTACCTTGTGCAAATCGATAGAGTAAAAATGGACTCGTTGACAAAAATTACAATTTAACCTATTGCTCTAATTCCATTGTATAAAAGGTTTATTTTTTACTGAAATTGCCTTGAACTAATTGCAAATGCTGAGATTCTGCATACAGTATTTATGTGTGCATATGTTTGCAGAGACCAAACTAAGCACACCTTTAAATTCTGTTTAGTTTAGCATTTTAAAGGAGGTATTCCCTAAGTCCCTGTATCAGAGGCACAGAAAAAGATTTCCTTAGCAAATGTGGGGATGTGCACCTGTACATCTGAAATACTACAATGGCCGAATGCTAGACATGCTGTAAAATACTATGTACTTCCCTGTATCACAAGCATAGGGAGACATTCCCAGTCGTCTCTGCTGGTGTTTTTCGTAAGTGTATTCTTCAAGCGGAGTAAAGCTTTAGATGACTGAAGGAGGGGAATTAGGGAATTAAAGAAAACTCCATCTGATTAAGTTAATTATGAAGCTTGAATCTACTACTTTATTAATGCTGTATACTAGAAGGTGGAACTACCTTTACATTTGCATTTTCTTACATTTTAGTATTACATAAAATAATATTAGCTTTTAATGTTTCGTGTAAAATATCTTCAGCACCTATCTGTATTTTTCTCTCAGGTCTTGCTAATTTAGCCTTTGTAGCTATGTAAGTAGTTGTTTCTCTGGCACTATAATTTAAAAGTTTACCTTAAAAATAAAATCAATACTGGGATAAAAGCATGAAGAGCACAGCTAAAATAATTTATAATAGCTTTATGGGTGATGGAAATCTAAGGAATGAATACTGTGTATAATAAAGGCAATTAACTGAGCTTCTTATAAGGAAAAATACTGCTCTTGTTGTGGGGGATGGAAGGAGGAGATCATGGAAGCAGTTACAACTCTAATTTTCTGGGTTGAGCTATGTTAGCCCCAGCATAAATTGCAGCAGCCTAGAGGTACATGTGCCATTTGAGGATTGCATTCTGCCCTGACATCCTTGTGAATGTGTTGGAGAGGTGTGGGGGGGAGAGAGCAGAGGCACTGGTGTCTGCTGGGGCCTTGCACTCACTGGGAGGTCTCAGATTTCCTCAGTCATCCTCTCACATGTCAAATACGGGCTTTGGTTGATTTGCGTGACTTAAAAGTCCAGTGGAGCCAGTTGTGGTAAGAAAACTGTGTTGGTGTTTAACCTAAGTGATTTTTCTCACTTCTGCATTTATTGGGTAAAAGTTCTTCCTTCAACAAAATGAAGTGTTTAATCTACTATCACAAAGAGTGAAACGTGAATAAAGATTGACTTGGATATAATCTTTCTAACTACTCTTGATGGACATCTTAAGATACAGCTTAATTTAATTGAAATCTTAAACTGTCTTTTTGGGAAGCTCTTTTCTTTTATGTCCATGGTTAAGTGAGCAAGGCAATGACATGCTCCCTTAACAACTGTTCGGGAATCATTGGGCTGATTGACTAATGTTTCTGCCCTTTTTATGCACTTCTGATGTTCCATCATGGCTTTCTCCTTTCTGTGCATATAAGTGGATTTATCTGAATGATAATAAGCCAGATGGTTAGGTGGTAGGCCAGGTATTTTGAAGGTAAGCATATTCTTTGTCATAGAGCCATGTTAGCCAGGAGCTCTGTACCACATTTCAAATCCTTCAGCAGTCTCCCCGGGAGGTGGCAGCTGTAGAAGCCTAATGGATATCATCACCTTCAAGTGTCAGCTCCTTTTTTCCTGTCTGTCATGACTGTTTACTTCTGATCATACCACTTGACGTTTATGTGTCACAATAGAAAACTGAACCAGTGCAGGAGTAAAGGCGACACTGGGTTTGCGGTTACTTCTTGTATCACAACAGGCAGCTGGCAACTCATTAACACCATGTGGAGTGTCAAGCATATAGTACATTAAATAAAATTAATGCCTACAGGGGCTGTATATAAGGAGATGGCCATAACAGACAGTGAAATCACATGAATGGTTGAAACAGGAATAGCAGAGTCGACAGATTAAAAAAACCAAAACAAAAAACAGGAGGGAGGGATGAGTCTGTAGTCCAAGGCACATGAGCATGTCAAGCCTTTGACTGTCATTCCTTGTCATTTTCATATTTAGCCACTGAAGAAAGACACGTGGCACAGAGGAGAGTTCTGCCTGGCACTCTGTGACTTCCTGGAATCTCTGTGCTTGGCAGCAAAGGTAGTGTTAAGATCCTCAGAGATAACCACCCACTTTAGCCATTATCCAACACTGACCACGAGTGCAGAAGAATTAGATCTTGGTGATCCAGGGAGAGGATGTTAGCTTGAGTACAGTCCTGAGTGTGACGGATAAAAAAGTGCTTTTCTTCATAAATGGCTGACATGGCCTTATGTAAGGCAGTCTCAGAGTCCTTTACTCGCATTCTCCAGGATGGTCACTGTTTTTTTGTACTGCATGGGCCCTGCATGAGCCATTTGGCATATACTTCGCTCTATTTGCAGATACTTTTCTCTGTCTTCTGTCTTGTGTCAGTGAATGGTTTGGCTAAGACATGGCCCTAATTTGGGCAGTTAAAACAACCTGAGGTATGCGTATAGTGAAGCAATTTGCTATAATATGAGACATTTAATCTCAAGTAATCTCAAATTGACAGAAAGTATTACAGACAGATAAAACTTTTTGAAAAAAACCTAGTAATCCATACTTTCAAATAAATAAATTTTATGTTGCAGAATTTTAAAATGTACATTAACATTGGTATCTCTTTAATTAATGGGAATTTTAGACAATATTTGGATTTATCTACTTAAATATTTTGGATAGATGGTCTCCAATTGTTCTATAGAATACTAAAATGCTACCATGCATTCCAGGAATCATAGCAGATTATGTCTACTGGAAATGACAGGTAGATTTTAGTACACAAAATGTCATTGTTATCACAAAATTTTATTACTCACTGGACATCATAAACCACTGAATTTCCCTTTAATTTAAACAGGCAGACCCTGTGGAGTGCAGATAAGATCTCTTCTTTAGGCACTGTGGTTGCAGTGCTGTGACTGCTAGTAGTACATGTTAGTTCAGGTAAGTTCAACAGCCAAGAATTTACACAGCACAGCAGTCTTTTATGCCATTGAACTGATGGAAGCGTATTTCAAGAGAAAAAGAAGAAAAAAATTGTGTATTTTTGTTACTTTAACAAGCTGCTTTACAGTTTCCCATAGGAAGCAGGAAAAAAAAATATGAAAAGCTATTAATTGTCATAATTAAATTGTTTCAAAAAATTAATTGTGGACCAGTGTATTGTCTCATTTAAAAAAAAAAAAAAAAAGTACCTGCTTTGATTTCATCGTTTGTCAGTTTATTTTATGCATTTATTGTTCCTTAATTAGAGTTCCTACATATTTGCCCTTCTTGCCTGATTGCATTTGCCTTTTATAGCTTACAGTGAGCTTTCCTTGCCTTTGCATTTGAGATGAGCTGCGATAGCCACCTACAGTGATTGCGTCAGTTCCCTTCGTAATTTTTATTAATCCTCACGAAGGATTTTTTTCCCCTAAGGAAAACAGAGGTCTACCATATTTCATTTAATTTTTTGATGTTCTCAGGATCATCTGCCATTGCAGATGGTTTCTTATATCTGTTTTCTACTTCCTTAAGATGGCTGGGTTGCTGTTTCGAGTGTGTGGCCCTGCTAGAGCCATGCATACTGGTAGAATAAAGTTCTCTGAATTACATGTGACAAAAAGGTCAGGTTTTCAAAGGCTGCAGGGCGATCATGTTGACCCAGCTATTGTCGTGGGCGGGCCAGCTTGCTGACAGAGGAGCAGTTGAAGTGACATGCGGATGGCATAGGGGCATTGCTGCCTTTCTGGTGTGGCTATTTAATTTGGGGGATCTGATGAGGATGATGTAACTATTTTTTTTTTATTATTATTATGCTCTTGGAGAACTGAAGACCATCCACCAGTATGTAATGAAGTAAAACAAGTGGGTCTTGTAGTTAAAACTTGTTAAAAACTCCTGACACATAACTTTTAAACATTTTCTGTGTTTCTGAAAGGGGTAAAGCATTTGCGTTCAAATTTGGTAACAAAACCATTGAGATGTTTTAGTTTTGCAATTAAATGACACATATGAGAGAAAAATGTAACTACACATAAATGTTTTTTTATCTAGAAGGAGAACTATATGAGAATTAAAAGGCACATTTTTTTTTAAAGTATTAGATTGCTTAATGCATTACTCTTCATTAACAGATCAAAGGGGATACTTAAGTTTTGAGCTGTTTGTAAGTATTTATATTGAAAATTTTATTGCATTGTATGCAGACTATATTGTTTCATTCTGGAATAATGAAAAAAAGGAAAAAAACTGTCTTGCATCAAACATAAATAAAAAAATTCTACAGACACATCTGAAAAGGAGAATGTAAGATAATTTTATATTTTTTCATTTATCTGTATAGAATTGCCAAGGAGCTGGTATAGGTGGTCTGTCTGTGGCCTTTCTCTTTGCTCTTCACTCAGAGGAACGTGCCGTAGTTACCACCTTCCCCTTGGACGCGCTGTGTCGTGGCTCTGTCCAGTAACTGGCACAGGAGACGGCGGCTGATGTTTCCTGCTGTAGGGAGCAGCGCGATGCTCAGCGGTCGGTCACCCCAGGCCCTTATTTCACTCTCGCTTTGCCTTACCCCATTCCGGGAGGCCGGCGTGGTGGCCCTGCATCCGAACGTGGCCCGTGGGGTTGCTGCCTCTGCCATGCCAGCCAGCCCCGGGGCAGCCTGCCCGGCGCTGGGAGGGAGCTCCCCTGCCCGCCAGGGCCACCCCTCGCTGTGCCGCTCCCCGGCCCTGCCTGGGGCCCCCCCCAGCAGTCCCCCTGCCCAGACCCGGGGGGTCGGCGGGCAGGAGCCCCAGGGGAGAGGGCTCTGGCTCCTGCGGGCCCCCCCGCGGCACGGCCTCGCCCACTGTCGCCTTCTGCCTTTGCGGTACCAACAGTCTTCGGCGATTTCTCTCGCTGGAAGCCTTCTGATAAAGGTGTTTATCTAGGTAAGAATCCTGGAAAGGTTGCTTATGGGGATGGAGGGTATTCGTAGCCATCTCTCTGCCCTCCGCGCTGGAAGTCTGACAGGAGTTGCGTGAGGGGCGGCAGGAGGCACAGCAGCGGTTGGGGCTGCCGGGGCGGGCGTGCTCCGCGCGTGGGCTTGGCCATCCCCAGTGGCTCCAGAACCTTCCTCGCCCGCCCGCCGTGAGCTCGCGCGATCCTTGCGGGAGCAGTGCCTGGTCGGTTCTCGATACTTTTTGGCCCTAGAGCACAACGTCACCTCAGAGTCCGGAAAGGAGGGGCTGCGTTTTGTGTGGCACGGGGTCACCCCCAGTCCCTTGTGCGTTAGGGATCCCCGGGACAGTGCCTGAGGGGCAGGGCAGGGTGCGGGGAGGTGCACGGGCTGCCCTGCCCGACCTCAGGCTTGGCAAAGCCATGAGCATCCAGCGGTCACGCAAACATATGTGTTCCGATTGATTTGGAAGTAAATTTGGAATAGGAGTGTCTAATGTCAGTAGCTAAGTTACAGATACCTCAGGAGCAGGTTCATAAGCCAGTAAAACTCATAAGGTGGTTTCCCCTCCCCTCAAAAGGGTTCTCTGTGCTCAAATAAGACACCAATTTCTTGCTAACCTGGGAGGTACTGTCTTACCTAACTGCCCATATTCAGGCTGGGACCTACAGCCCCTCCCTTGGTGGTAGCTCTGTAGCAAGGGGGAGACTAACAGGAGGGGCAGCATCGACAGCAGAAGCATTCATAATGTGAGGAAGACATTTCTTCCTGCCCCTCCATCCCCCCAATATTTTTCTGTTCATGAAAGCTGAGTATTTCACAAGATAAATATGCTTGCTTCTTTGGTTTTTGGGTAGGCATATAGTATTTACTGCATTATTGTCCTGTTTTTGTGTTACAGTAGGGAATATAATCTCATTTTAAATTTTCTTTTGCTTATAAATTGTCGTCAAAAATATGACTCTAACTTAATTCCTGAGCAGATTTTTTTCATCCTACTGTCTTTGCTCCAGTTTATCTGGAGATGGACCACCACAGTTTACTTTCTCTTTCCATCCCTCTGTTCTGGTCCATATACTCTTAAAAGAATAATTATTTCTAGTGGTATTTTATTGACAAGTTGCTTGAAAAGCCAACCAATGCCAAACTTCTCATAGCTAGCTGCTTCATTAATTTGTATAATATAACAAACCAATTTATGAACATGTTTACTTAAATGCAGACAAAGATAAATGTTGAGTACAAATACACATAAGTATGAAAAGTTTGAAGATTCATTTAGTGAATGCATCTTTCCATCCTTCCAGTCCACTGAATAAAAATGTAAATCAGTGTAACTAAATCCTACTGCTAAATGCAGTTTTGCTTCTTATTTTCTTGCAGTAAGCACTGAAAGCATGAAGGTACAAGATTTAAGTAGATTTTTGTTCTAAAAAGAAATACTTTCTGTTTTGAGGAATACTTTTATTAAGCTAACTGTCATATCCTCGACAATAAGCGTGCACATTTTAAAGCTGTTTTGAAATAGAGCATTTTGTAATTTAGTAATGAATAGCACTGTAGGGTGTTCCATACCGTCCTGATTCAATTTTAGGAAATGGGAGCTAACCACGTTAGGTATTTCAAAGCACACAGTATTCTTTGGAGTTGCATAATATAAACCAGTGTCAGTAGTTTTCCCGAAAGCCTGAATCTGTCCTTTTGAAGGCATTTGCTATTTATTTCAAAATAAGAGAGTTACCGCAGAGGCACCTGGGCTTGTGAGGAAGAAAAGGGATGCTGACACCTGGCAGATAGTTTCCTGGCGACATAACAGGGTCTAAAATATTGAGGTGGACAGTCCTTCTTTAAGGTAACATGTACTCCATGCTGTGCTGCATGCTTTAGAGCTACGCCTGACTTTTGCCTGCGACAGCTTTTGTGCTGTAAGCTATCAGAGACGTGTGTCGCTTCAGGTGTGCTCCCAAAGCCTGTGAAGAATCAAAGCATCTTGGCCGGTCGGCAGTCTGCCTGATGACCTTTTTCTCATGTAGCTCGATGATGGGTTGTGAAGGGGAGAGCTGGTTACAGTCAGGACTGGGGGGACCTGCCGTGGCGTGACGGCAGGTTCAAATCAAACCCAATAGTTGCTTCTTGTACTTTCTTCCCATGTCCTGCCAGCTTGCTGTATGGCTGCCACAACGGTAACCCTGTGAGTGGCTTGATTGGTGAGGATTTACATGTGTGCTAATTAGAGTGGAATAAATGATTGGCTGTTTGCTGCATCGCCATAAAGGGTGCCCAGATGTACACACTACGTGAACATAATGTGCACGGGCATGGCGCATCAAAGTTTGTCAGCTGCATTACCTCAGCAGGCTTAGGGCTTGTCGGAGAGCATTTGCTGATAATTGTCCCCTATGATTTAGTGTCTGACTTGGTGAAAGTGAAGGACCTCAAAGTACTGCCTTGGCAAGGGAATTTCTGATCGTTCAACAAAAGTAATAAATGAGCTAAAATCTGTCAAAAGAGAATGAAAAAAATAAGTTTAGGGCTATAAGCAAGCAGTCTTAACTGAAGAATTCTGTGTGCTCAGAAATAGTTCAGAATGTAACACTAACTAAGCATCAAATTAGCTGCTGCAATTAACAATAGACACTGAACAGAGTGTTTAATTATGCTTAATTTGTTGTGATACAGCACAAGCCTTCAGTTATGAAAATCCCCCAGATGTCCAAGTATCCCCTGTCTAGCTAAAATGCACTAAACTTTGCACACTTGGTTAATTTAACAAAGCAAATGCAGAACGTTACTTTTAATTTTTAAAGTCTGCTTTAGATGAAAAGAAAATAAATTTACATTTAGAAGTGACCATTCTTTTCAATCTCTCTCTCAAAAAAATCTGGGCTGTAACTTCTTTAATGAAAATATATAATTAAGACAAAATCCCATATGTATCGTATTTATGCACAAAAATCGGTAATATCTGATTACTTTGACAAGTAATTTTGTACTTACATGTTCACAATATTGATAATGTATTAACGTACAATGATTAAATGGTTAAGCTGCCATATTAAAGTTATGAGCAGGAACATTTATCCAGCATAGCTAAGCAGGAACAAAGACTGTCCATTTACAGATGGCATTATTCAATCTCTGAACTGCTCGAAGATGTTAGCGTTACAGCATTGATTCTGAGCTCTGATACTGTGCCTCACTCGAATGACCCAATAGAGTTAAGTGATAAGGTTAAGTTAATTACTGTATCTTTGCTATACAGCTTCCACATGATTACTGCTGAGAAGGATAGTGATTCTTCTTGCTTTAATTAAGCAAAGGAGAATGAAAAGATATAATTGGTTTTTATAATAATCCTGTCTTATATCACTATCAACAAGCGTCATGTATTTTTTCTACAACTTTGTTGCACGAATTCCTAGCAGCAAAATTTAAACAGTAGAATGTAGAAGTAAATTATTTAAATCCCTTTCCTAAAACACAGTGTCGGCTAAAGAATTAAATAGTTAATAGCTGTACTAATACTTTTGTAGCACCAAAGGGCCTGTGACAGTAAATTGTGTACAGATATGAAAAATCCATATTTGACAGTTAAAGAGCATGTGCTATTTTTTGTATTTATAGTACATGATAAAAAGCATATATTTTAACATGCTTTAATTTTGCTTCTAATCATATATTGTACTGCAGTATGGTGGCTTTAATATTGTTTTGTGAACAAGAGCTTTAACAGTGTTTTGTTTTAAATTCGCTCATTAGTTGTCAAAAATTGTTGCCTTTGGTTTGAAGGTGAAAGGGAGTTGGAAAGGGTTCAGAAAAAACCCTGAGCAATCTCTCTTAGGATAATACTGTTCTTCCCTTCTAGTCATGCCTATACTAAAACTATGTATATTGTGAGGTATGCAAAAACAGTTTTACACTGAAAATAATGAATACAGATGAAAGCTGCCAGTGAAAGAGGGGGGAGAGATAGTAGGTAGGTTTTAGTCCTTTACGTGTTAAAAACCCTTACTCTGTGAACCGTTCTGCATAAGGTAATCCTGTGTCTCTGTATTAAGCTCTGATAACTCTCACAAGTTTACAGAGGTCTGCCCACAAAGATGAGATTATTTTACCATATCTTTGCTTATGTAAGTAACCTCACAACTGCTTCAGGTTCTTGCAATTTTCCTAAATACTGTCTTCTGAGCAGAAGGGGAACACATGTTGCCTTTCACTATTGTGGGGTTATACAGGTGCTAAGCTGTTGGTGGTTAGTGTGTAAATGGATTTGTTGCAGACTTCTGTTTTTTTGTTGTGTTTTGGGTTTTAAATATAATTGCAATGTCTCAAGTTGATTGTAACAGGAATTCTGATAAAGATTGCTAGATTAAAAATAGCTGAGTACTGGTTTTCTATATTTTTTTTTTCTACTTGTGGGAAATGAAATCTTATTATTCCTTGTCCTGTAAATAGGCGTGACTTTAAAACATTGATGAACAAAAAAAATTTGGAAAAAGAAGTTCCGTGCTGCATATATAAATTTCCAGCAAAATAATTGGTAGTCCAGAGCAAGATGGATATTCTTTACAAAGTACTTTGATTATATTTTAATATTATTCTTTTATTCACGGTAGTAAACTTTTACCTCCTTAGCAATGATTTGTTTGCAAATAGGATACATTAAGATTAAAAATGTGGTGCTGGAGATTTTAAAAGCTGTTTGGTTCCCTGTCTGCCTACGGACAACCTCCTCCTATTTTGTAGCTGTTCAGAATTAATTGGATAGTGTTTCAGTTCTGTAGAAGACTTGTATTCAATGGTATGCAGTTCAAACCATACATTTTTTTTTTTACTCTGTAACTCTAATTTCTTCTTCCTGGCAAAAACACCACCTTGAAGCAATAAAGTCTTAGTATCCTAAGTAAGAGAAAAAACAACTATGTCCAATGTTGGTGGTATTCTTTTTTGATAGCAAGTCTGTTTAGAGTCTCATTGTGTGTTTATGAAAACACTGTGAAACTGCTGTTGCAGAACCTGAATGCGAATAGAGAGAATCTAATGCATAGGGATCTATGGCTGCCACACAAGGAGATCAAGTGGAGAATGAGGGAGAGGTGTTCCTAATTATCAAACTGTAACAGTTATAAATAATTTCATAATAGTTTTGTTTAGAAGCAAAGCACTAGGACTTGGATAAAAGCATGGAGTTACATGCAGCCTGTTTTAAGAAATTAGTTTGATTTTGGTTGGTTCCATTAATTTGAAAGTCTCAGTCAAAGGATTTATTGGACAGTTTATTCTATTACCTGTCTACTGGTCCCTGCTCTCTCATTCTCAGAAAAGAAAACCAAAGTAACTAATCACCCTTAAGTTAGAAGACATACTAAACGTGTGTGCTAACAAAGGATGTATTTGGCTCACTCGATACTATTAAGGATTGGATGGGTTGGCAGACAAGATTCTGAAAAATTGGGTATTTTTTTTGGCTTGGGGGTCACCGTGTTCACTTCTTCAGTGGGTGAACTGAGGATTTCCAGCTCTTTGGCTGTCTCGTCAGTTCTGTAGTCAATTTTTAAAAGGTTCCTGACGTTTATTGCAAACAGATGCAATGACACTTGGAACGTTTTCCTCTTGTTCTTTTGTCTTAATAAATGTATTCTTCATCTGGAAGGCAGAATCTCTTCTTCTCCTCACTTGAGTGTTATAGTTTGTATTGGTGATGGGAAAGTAAAGCAATTGTCCAGAAAATGAAAAGGCATTTTATGAGAAAAAGTGCTCTGGAAAGTTCTGAGTTCTCCATGTACAGTAAATATTTTGAAATTCAAAGAACCACCCAACTTTTGAGTTCTTAGTAAGTATTTCGTCAGATGGCATAAGCACAGATACAGAAAACAGACATTACGTGTTTCATAATGATATCTATTCTCATGCTGTTTGATTGCACAGACAATTTGACAGTGATGGACATTGCTTGTGCTTAATTATTTTTAAAAATATTTCTAACATTTAACGCCTCATAGGAAGATAAATGAACAGGGGACGATTTCGGTCTGCATGACAACTGAGCAGCCATATCTCTTCAGTACTTTTTCATGTAGCGTAATACAGCAGAACTAACAGCTGTGAGTAAGCATAGCCCATATAACATTTCTTTCCTGCTAGACATATGATGGGTTAGCATTGTGTAATAATAACAATATTCTCTAGTTATGTGCTTCTTAATGTATCAAGATGTTTACATATTTCAGCTGAGGTGGTGCTTATTTCATTAAGTCACATTGAGGAAAAGCAGCTTGAGAAGTTGCTTTCATATGTCAAAGTAATGATAAAATGAGTTTGAGGGCTTTATGATCAAGAACGTTTTCTGCCTCTTTTTAATGATATAGAATAGTAATGACCTGCAGTTTCATTTATTCTTGGAAAAAGTATAATTGCAAAAATTAACTTGTCATACACCACAGCTCAGCAAAGTTACTTTCCTATAAGTCTGTGGTCACAGTATGTTTTTTTGCAATTCAGCATCTGGCTCTGTGGGGTACTGATGGCTTCTATGAAGTAAAGTACCAGGGTGAGCAATTAAATGTAAAATGACAGCATAAAATATGATCATTACGGTTATACAAAAGACACATTTATGAATTTTGCAGATAACTGTCATTTTTTCTACTCATATTTGCTCTTTCTTTGTTAGCTTAATATTTCTTATGCAATTCATTTTTTTTCTTCTAAAAAGTGAACAATGCCTTTTTAATTATCCTGACACTTGTTTGTGTCTTTCTTATTTGTCACATTTGAAAGCTAATGATACCTCTTTCACTTTGTTCTGACACTATACTTTCAACTTTATTTCAAAATCAAGGACTATTTTTTAAATTAACACAAAGGTTGCATGATGAGGCTAGAATTTCTTATGGAAATCAGTTTGTGTTGTGTTGATCGGATAATGTGGTGCACCTGAAAGAAAGATTTATCTGTGTTCAATTCTCAGGGGCTACCAGGCAATGTTTTGAAGTGTGCTTTTTGAATTTAGCTCATGTTTTGTCATTGAAGAGAGAAGATTGGTCTTGGTAGAAGTTATTTTAGCCATATTAGGTATCAAAAATACCATATAGATCTTTCTCTGTGTGTTTTCTTTGCAAACATCTGTTTCCATGCTAGAATAATAATCCTGTTCTTTCTGTAGTTATTTATATTTTTGCTATCTTGAGTGGGAGGGTGTATCTATCTTCTTTATGCAATATATAGATATGCTATATATATCTGTTATTGCATAGGATGCTGAAAACGATTGTACTTCTTATCAATATCAGCTGGATATATTGTAGGAAAGAAAAAGGAAAAAGGAACACAAAACCCTAACGTTCTAGACAATCCTAGTAATGCAAATAAACCCATGATGTTCGCGTACTGATGTTCTCACTTTTTCTTCAAAAGCTCTTATGTATTTCTACTGCTGCTCCAGAGGAGACTGCAGCAATACACAACTTTATCTGCAATTTCCAAACCCTTGGCACCAATCAAGGGGCAGTGGGAAAGCTCTGTCCTCCCCTCTCCTGGAGAAGTCCTAACCTGCTTCCAAAACTACACTGAGGACAGCAGTCATCAGGATTGCTGAGCAACACCTTTGTAAAGGTGTCTGTTTACCATGCATTTAAGAAGGAAGCAATCAAAAAATGCCGCTAATGACTAATTATTCACATCTGTTGTTGCTAGAAAGCTAGGTGATCTTTCCTTCCTTTTCCCCCATAGTAGCTTGTCTTAAATGCATGTAATGCCTTGGAGAGCATGTGCCTGATAAAATTACCAAATGCTATTTAAATGTCTGAATGGGGGAGGCAGTGTTTATCTTGGAAGCCGTTCTGTCTCCCCAGCTGCCTTTGACAGGGAGGATTAACGGAGACCCCCGGTGTTTGGGAGCTGGGGGCGGTGGAGTTTGGGGTGGGGGCGGCTGGGCTATGGGTCAGGCCTTCACCTGGGGAAGGTCCCTTCACCACCACAGGTCAGGAGGAGGCAGAATCCCATTACGTTCGATGGGAAATGTGAGACACTTTAAGCAGCCCTCCCCTCAATTAAATTGATGGCACAGTAACCTGGCATTGATTCCCTGGTGATAAGGGAGATGACCCCACTTAAGACTGTGGAGAAAAAAATGATAGGAGCAGAGAGTATAGTTCTCAGTCAGCATTATGCGTATAAATGGATGGTACACGGATTTTAAAGGGCTAGGTAACTCAAACTGGAAATGTTCGCTTCACTGAGATCTCCCTGTTACAAAAGCTCTTCAATGTTGACTGGCTTTTAAGTAGCAATTTGAGATGGAGATTTAAGAATCTTGGAGCGCTTCTATTTAGAGCACCTATTGTGTAATCTCCACAGTCCTGTAGCATACAGAAAGGTTTGTGATAAAAAGAATTGGAAATTAAAAGGGATAATATCTGTGGCAGACAGTCTCAAGGGGATTCAGTGTCTCTCAAGCAAATATGACTCCAATATAAGCTCCTCAACTGAGGATGTTATTAGGTACAAATAAGAGCTAATTTTTTACAGTTTATGTCTCTGGGAATATGAAATGGAAAACAGGTGAAGAGTCAGAATTGATTAGAGAGAAGAGCTTGCTATATCCTAGCATAGTTTAATATCTAAAGTGCCACAGAAACCGAAGAGTGTTGTGGTACAGACAGTGCTGTCAGGAGGAAGAGGGTATTGCTGTAGCCAGGTAACTCTCATAGGTTTGGAAAACTTGGCTGTGTTGTTCAAACCTGTTTTCTTTAATGGATGGGTGTAAGTCCTCAGCTTGAGGTAGATTAAAAGTCCTTAGGAAAACTTGTTTTCCCCAGAGGAACATAAAAGGTGCCGGAAGAATTCTTTGATTTAAATTGCACAAGTGCAGCACTATATGCCTTGTTTGTTTCTGTCTTTTAGTTTGTGTTCATATCGTGCGGTATAGTGCTGTGTGCAGAAACCTCAGCTACCTCTGTTTCTTGATGCTTCACCATGTCTAATATATCTTGCTCCTCCATGTAGCTAATTTTCCTAGTAGAATATCTATATAATGTACTCGCACTGCTTCCAGCAACAAACCTCACTCTGGATTTGCAAACTGACTGAATGCAAAACATTGCATTATGCCATACAGACCTACCCGTAATTGCTTAAGTGTTTGTGTTCCGATGACCACAACATTTACTGTCATCCAATATATGTGCTGTTCCTAATTATTAATATGAGGATGTGTTTAAAAGGTGGAATTCTTAGCTAACCACCATACAACCATGTAATGGTTGGGTTGGGTGAGGTCTGGTAAACCCATAGAGCAGACAGCTGCTGGCAGAACGTTGTTCCCCAGCTTCCAAATTATTGGTTAGCTGTTGTGTAAAGTGCTGCTTAGAGTGGTTGCTATTTGAAAAGTAACCGTTTGTCCATAGTAATGTAGAGCAACAACCAACAGAAACCCCAGAGAAAAACTCCTAAAAAGGGTCAAAAATTTTTCTTGTGGTGGAAGGACCAGATTTTGTGCTAAACTGAATTTGAACAATATTGGTATGTAATACTACAGTGTACTTTCTCAACTGCTTTCTTGTTCTTCACTGTCATAGCTTTTATTAAGAAAAAATAATTTGTTAGCTTTTATGGTGCATCAGAAGTATTAACCAAGTGTAACTGATACAGGGATGTCTACAGAAGTGCCTTTAGCACAGTAGATTTGAAAGGTGTGAACTTGTCTGTTCATCTCTGTGAGGTGTTAATTCAGATGCCCAATGATGATGGTTTAAATGCCAATATTGTTAACTACTCTGTTACTCATGGACAGAAAGGAGAGGGAAGACAGATTCTTCTGTACAATTAACTGAACTGACATCTCTTTTTTGTTCCACAAAAATTAGCAGTTGGAAGATAGTGCTGTCTCCTATATTTTCTTTCCGCATTCCAGAAAGAGTGAAGCTTAAGCAGCCTTGCAAGGTCCATCAGTATATGTGATTTTCTGACAGGCATCATCTGCTACCAGCAACATTATCTACTCAGAAAAATGCTTTACTTAAGTGACTTGCAAAATAATCTCTGCTTATCCTAGTGGGCTTGCGAAGAGACTTTTGAGAAATTACCTTCTCTGTCTTCTCTTTTCAACATGGGTGCCAGTTCTTAGAAGATGAAACAAAAAAAAGAATACATTTAGACTACACATTTTATTTCATTCTGACTTCAGTTTATTTATGTCCATTAAGTCCAATATGGTTCTGGCTAAACATATGGAGGCCTGCTTCATTCTCTTGCCTATGAACTTACCTCCCTGAGAGAGCATGTTGTTGTAGGTGTAATGGGCCTCATCATTTAACTTTCAAAAGGCAAGAATATTGTAAGTATTGACTTTTCATATCATTATAGAGAAGTTAAATGTTTGGTAGAGGTCTTTTACTTTTCTCTGTTTTCAAAAACTTCCATTGTCCAAGAGAAAATATACCTTAAAGACAGCGGCTGCCTCTACATCTCTTGCACAAATGAAAATGGCATAATTCCAAGGTTTTCAGTGTTGTATATAAAAGGAGAATTACTGTACTGCATACAGAATATATCAGCTTAGGAGAATGTGACCATAATGAGGAAAGAAAATCAAAGAAGTCACAAAGTTCAAAGAGGGAAAACCATGTGCTAAATAGTGCTGTTAGATGTCTTGCATTTTTTCATTTGATACGTTGCCGACAAGCTACCTGAAATGTGGGGCTCTGAAAGAATATTAATATTTGAAATTTTTTTTTTTTTTTTTTTTAGTATTAATATAAGTAAACAGGGGAAAGGAAGATGTGGTATTGTTTTTAAAGCTTTTGATAAAGTTAACAAACATGCCATGAAGTTTAATACCCCAGTATAAAGATAGTCCTGCCTTTGGGTAAAAATGTCCCAGTCTCAAATTATTTAATTGCCAGCATGGCAATGGCCCTGTTCACTACTACTGGTGAAAAGGAGTGAAAGACTAAATTGTTTTATTTTCCATTTGATTAATGAGGGTAAAATAAATACTGCTTATGGTTGTGGAACATACCTTAAGATATCTGTTTAGTGTTAAAATAGCTTTTTAAAGTCATTTTCAGCTTTCACGATTATCTTGATAGGTTAAAAAATATTGGTAACAGGCCTATGGCCTCCACTAAGCAAAGGTACTTTTATCTCATGTTTGCATTTGTGCATATTATGGACATTTCTCTGTCATTGAATAAGACTATCTGAATGGGCTAATGATAATAGCATATGTTTTGTCATGTAGAATGTAAGTATGAATAAGGGAGGACTTTGTATAAGTTTATTAAATTAGTTCAGCTTTAACAAAGGTGATTTGGAAGGTGTAAGCTCCTAATAGTTGTATTGGCTCAACTGACAATCGCTATCTTAGTGCTCGAATTTATCAGTTTTGTTTGCTGTGGTTGCATCTGCATTATAGAAACTATTCTCAAAGGCACAAGGCTCAGCCTCCGCTACAAGGAGTTTGCATTTAACAGACACACAAATTAGGTTCCAAGATTAACCTGTGCCCCTGTAACAGGTTAAAACCCTTTACAAATTAGTGTCCTGGACCACTGCCAAAACACACTGGTGATTGGCTCTTGTGTACCTAAGCTCTGATAGCCAAGAATGGTGGACAACCCCTATTTTATTGGAGAAATTAATTTAATGTACTGCTCAGAGATAGCTAATTCCAGTTACTGCCAAAGAAGATGACCATGTTGCAAACCTAGCCTAGCTGTTCAGCCATACCACTTTTAAATCAAGAAATTCTGTAGATGAATGATGATAACAGAGGATAGCGCAAAATGCCAACTGTCTTTTCTGTTTCGCACATGATAATGGTGTCTGGTACAGTGGTGTTTCATTAAGAAAGATGGCCCTGTGGTCTCATACTACCTTTAGTATGCAGGCTAAGGGTGCCCACTCATTAATGAAGCACTAAGAGCAACTCCATCTTCTTAACATTCAATGTAGCAGGAATGTGAATGTTTAGAAGGCTTCACGTGAAATTGAGAACTAATTCTGGGTAAATCCAATATCTGATAGGATGTTTCCATTTCTTTGCCTCACAAGTGAAACAAATGAAAGTATTAAACGAGAAGGACACTGTATTTTAATGCTATGGAATAGATGTAGAAGAGAAGTGTTTGGAGACCTTGAAATCAAAGATTATTGTTCTGGTTTCTTTTACAAATACATAGCTGGGAAAGTTCCTAGCTCACAGAATTTATGTTCTGAGAAAGACTGGAATATAGTAAACTCTGAATTTTTAGGTCACAGCCCTGTAGCTGTAAAAATTGTTCCTTTCTTTTTGATAGATGTTGCCACTATTTTTTATCATCTAGTGTATTTATATATATATATATATATATATATATATATATATATAATGTGATAAAGCGTGTGTTAAACATACCTGGCTTGTCTGTTTCTAAGTGCCTTGACACTTCCTATTAAAAGGTTCTTCTTTCATTTTATTTAATTTGGAATTAAATTTTCTGTTTTTTTGATACCTGCTGTAAATTGAAATTTAGCTATCTGTTTTATACAGACTTACTTTTGAATATTTTTAAGCTGAAGTAATTGGATTCCTCATGAAAACTGAAAATAAGTCTGAAACATACTGGAAGTTTTGTAGCTATAGAGTAAGATGCATATGGGCAGTGCAACGGGTTCTGATTTCAAAGGCAATCTTACTTTTGGAGTTTCCTAAGCACTAGGTGCTTGACTTTGCAAACTTAATAATGTAATTTAATGCCCTTTTTGTTTGATAATTGCACAGTAGGTATGCAATGGGTCGTTATGGAATAATAGGCTCTAATGGCAAATGGTCAATTTTTGTTAGTGTTCTCCATAGCAGTTTTTGTTGGCACAGTCAATATTTCTGTTGTAACAGTGGGTGTACAAGGAATCATATGTCAGAAACCTTCAGCTGAAGGCCTTGAAGAGACAGTATATGCCTTCAGGTTTAGTAAACAGGCTTAGTCCACTGGGGTGATGGCATTACAGTATCCCAGCACCGCTGGATCTTTGGGATGGAAGTGTAAGCTACTGCTGGTATAATAAGGAACGCGGTGAGACTGTAAAGACTGGACGGGGAGTGGTCCAGTACAGAAAATATTGTTTGGGTGGTTGTTGTGTTTTGTTTTGTTTTCTTAGCATAGGTTATGCCATGATCCTCAGCTGTGCTTTGTATTTCAAACTTACATTCATTTTTCAAGATCTCTTGTCTTAGCAAGACACTTCAGTTGCATGCACTGTAGTGGTAAGTGGTCTTATGGGCAGGAGGGATTTAGATTCAACAGTGGGTTTAACTTCAGGCCAGCCGGGTAAATCCCATGCTAAAAGAAAGGAGGGAGCTTGTTAGGCACACAGGAATGGGAACAACCACAGAGTTACAATTAAACTGCTATTGGCTTATTTAAGGATGGAGGCTTCTGTCAACCAGTCTTCTGTTTGAAAGCCCTGAGAAATCATACAAAATAAACTGTCCCTTGTTAACTTGATTTGTGCACTTTCTGTGAAAGATGTGTTTTCCTTGTTTGCATGAGACAAAATTATCTGATTTCCTCTATGCATAACATGATTACTGTAAAATTACATATCTTATTTAGGATAAAATAAACCTTTTCCAATTAATAAACCTGAGAAAAGGTCAACTTCAAAGACACCAACATAAAACACCCACAAGTGGCCATTAAATATTTATGGACTGAGCATTTGTTAGAATTATCAATGGTATGGATTTGAAGGTCTGTATCCCCATGAATAAACGATGATATTAAGCATTTTTAACTACTTTGTAGTTAAGGATACTTTTAAAGTAGACTTCTGATACTTTCTGTATAGCAGTTGGTTAAAATGGCAGCTGTTGGAGTATCAGAGCTGTACAGTGTGATCTGGCCAGTAGGGTAGTGCCAACGTAGGAGTATCATAAAAAAAAAAAAAAAAAGGAAAAACAGGCTAATGTCTTTTAGACAACAGAAAAGAAGTGAGTAGCAGGAATGAACACCCATGGGAGGTAACAGCCTGGCTCTAAATAAAACGTCAGGCATTTCTGTCATTTATTTGGATTGTTTGGACTTAAAATCTTTGGATTTCAGTTTGGGAACAGGTTCTGGGCATTGTCGTCCTTCTAAGGCTATTTTTTGTAGTGTAACTAATGACCTAGAACCTCATAAAAATCAGACATGGGATTAAAATAGTATAAAACAAAACCTGCATGTTCTAAAGTAGGGGCCTGTTATGACTACAGTCTTTAAAGGGCTTTGAAGCTAAAGCTCATCTGTGCTTGTGCGGTTGCCAAAACTTGGTGCTTTCCTAGCCACGCAGACACATCCCTGGCCTCTTCTTGTCAAACGTGGCTCAGAAAGCTGCAAGGTAAGCTGGAGGAGCTCGGTATTAGTTTTCAGGCTAAAAGAAAGTTAGCCTCTGGTTAGATCAGCGAGCTAATCCCAGTGGCTGGCTGGCCAAGCGAGCAGCTTTGGGGATGCAGGGGAGGCAGGGAGCGTGTGGGGAAGGAGCAGCACGGCGCCCAAGTGCCCCGTGAAATGCCAGGCTTGCTGCCGGCGCTGCCTCTGGGAGCTCAGGTTCCTGATTTGAGAATATGGCTGTATCGGCAGCAGCGCAGAGAAACAGCTGAGTTGGGTTCAGGCTTGTGCCAATAAAAAAAGTTAAGACTGTTGTTTGCTTTGTAACGTTCTGTTTTTAAAATCCTGGTGCCTGGTGAACAGCCGCTAAAGACTTGTCCTCCCTGGTGTAAAGCACCATTCTGTCACTGTTAATGAGGCATGTCTGGGTTTTAGGAAGCAGGGCATGTATGCGCTTCGAAGTATTTTCACCACTGTCTCTATGTAATGGCTCCACTAGTTTGAATGTTGTGCAGTGCCTGTATATGTGTGTGTGAATTTATAATCTAAATTAATATTAAAATGGCCAGATTTCCCATCTCTTTTATTAACTAAGCAGTTTAACAAATGTATTACCCACAGTCTATTCTGACATTTAGAAATGCCCATTTTTTTTCTCTATTTAAAACCAAGACATAGTTTCTGTATTGTCTTCTACATCTCCTGAAAAGAACAGAAGCTCTAAAAATGGGTGGCTTCATTTTTATATTCTTTCCATCTCATGTCTGATTTCTGAGATAGAGCAAGCTTAGCACCTTCATTTTAGTTGGTGGTGTGTGCTCAGTTTTTCATGTTCATGCTCTGGTTTTGATGTCCCACTTATGTGTGTGCGGGTTTTTTTTGTTTGTTTGTTTGTTTTTTTTTTTTCCTCCCCCTTTTTTTCTTCTTGAATGTATATTCTTGTAAACTGTTTCTTTGCTTTGTCTGTTAACAGTGTAGAAGCTCAGTATTGTTTGCAGGTAGACCTTTTTAACTTGTAGTGAAGTGCCAAGCAGAGGTTCTATTTCTTTTATTACTTCTTGTACGATGTGTTCTTTGGAAATAATGCTATATGCTATCAAATACTTTATCAGTTCTGGAAAAAAATGCTAAGCTAAATGAATGCTGAAGGATGTTGTTAATGCAGGGGAAAAAATAGGAAAAAGTATTACATGTCTTTAAATATTCCTTGTAGAATATTCTGTTTAGTCTTGTAAGATTGTATGGTTAAAAGAAGTTTCTATTTTAAACTGTGTATGTCAAGGTTCTTGCATTTCTATAATAATAATTGTTGTTTGAAGTTGAGCAGCTTTTTAAAATCAACAGTGTATTACAGTGGTTGTAGTAGAGGTCTTGGGTCTTTTTGCCCATAGGTATATAAAAGTATTTCAGTATTTTTTCAGTATTTTTTGCCCATAGGGATATAAAACTATTTCAGTATTTTATATATGCTAGTAAATTATTATTAATACAGCATTTTAACGGTAGTAATACCAACATACCAAATTTTGTTCAAACCTTTAAGTTAGGTGCTGTACAAATGACACGGTAGCCTTACACCATAATACGGTAGACTTACACACTTTAAAAAAATAAATCTTAAATGTAAGGGACAAAATGAAACTTCCCTTTGAAAAGGAATGTGGATAAACATGATTTACATCTAGCCTTCTCATATAACTTAGTAACACCACTGTATCTGAGTGACATGTGTCATCTACCATCTGAAATAAATAACCCAAATGACTCGCTTCGTCCTACCCACTGATCCTCCCACATGTGCGTTTAACGCTGATGCTTAAGGCTATCTTATGGGGGATGTCTTATGTGAGGGTGTGAGTGTGTGTATCTGTGTTTGTTTTAAAGAGGGAAGTATTTCAGAAATATCCAGATTGTAGAAATTATTTTCTGGGGGGGAAGCAGCCAACTGGGTGATATAGTGTTAGTTTGTAATATTTTGCTATCTCCAAAAATAAGCCATTCAATTTGGTTTCCTCTGCTAAATGTTCTAATAGTTCTTTATTGTCTTAAGTATTTTACTGGTCCCATCACCTCTATAAAATTTCAGTAGTTTATTGTGCATTATTACTTTTATTTGAAAAATAAAATTAAAACAAACAAAAAACCCCCAACCTCTCCCACCTATTGAGCTTCTCCGTACATGTTTTTATGTTATCCTTGAGTTGCATTTCTAATTTTCTTGGCATTGTAGCTTAACATTTTCAATCTGTTCAATATTTAAAATGGGTAATTTTGAAATCTTTTGAATAATTAAACTGGTTCAATTTTTAATCAATTTAATTTTAAACTTTATATTTAGGTCAATCTAAACATTGAACCATTTCAAAAGTTAAACAAGATTAACTGTTTATTTGATCCAAAATTATGATTATCAAATAGGATTCAGGATTGATTTTGTTCCTTGCACTTCATTCTCTTCTTAGACTTTAAAAGTTGGACTGCTAAAATTATCAATTAAAATATTGGGTTTGGGCTACAATATTTTTAATAAGATATAATAAGAAAGGTCATTAATATCACAAAATGTAATTTTAAATTGCAGTGGTAGAAAGGTGCCTCATGTACATTATTAGCTTATTAAAAAAAGTCTGAAATGCTGCAGTAATAGTAAATTAAAAATTGTAATAAAGCTGAAGCTTTCCCTTCAAACTAAGCATTCAAAAATCTGAAACATCACAATAGTCAATCACTTTGTTGCTTATGATTAAAAATTTAGAATTTTTCTTTTATTTTCGTTCAATGTAGTCATTTTCATATTTTAAAAAAATGGATATTTAGTCCTTCTCAAATGTCCTTCTCTAAAATACTTTTATCTTATAAAGTGTACTTGAGACAAATATTTGCAGTGGAGAGTAAGAGTAAAAATGCTTCCCACTTGCCTTGACACACTTCCAGCGTTTCTGAAAGGGATTTACACCAGAATGTTGCCAGTCCTGGCACTTGCTGAGTTAAAACAAAATAGGGAGACAACTGTTCAGTTGAATCAAAATCAGAAAATATCTTGAAATTTAAAGAGGAACGTTGCTTTGGCTGGGAAAATTCAATCTTCCATCATTAGCTGTGTGGGATTTATGCTTGGTTAAGGCCATAATAATAATAAGAGCATGGAGGAAAAAGAGATCCATCCATGCTTTTTGAGGCTGTGCAAAGCTTAGACTAGATTGGAAAGATGCTCTTAAAAATGCCACCCCCACAGTCCTTTCTGCCTTCCTGACAAAGAGCCAGGAGTCTAGGATTTCCACTGCTTTTTTACAGTGTGCAAAGTCACGTCAGCCGTTCCCAGAGATTTTTGATGCGTGGATGTCTCCTGTCATCCCCAATCACGTTCATACTCTTGAGCCAGGCCTATCGAAACTGAACTCTGCTGCTTTGCTGCAGGTCAGCTTTCATGGACAATTAGTGTTGTAACAGCACTTTGGTTGCAAGTTGTCGCGAGTGTTTATCATAAAGGCATCGTCCCGGGGTGGATCAGCAGTGATGGGCGAGTTTTGTGCCTTCTGACGCGTCTCCTGCTTGCCTTTTCGTGGGTGCTGGTCAGGTGATGGCTCCGCAAGGCTTCCCCCGCCGCAGCCCGGGGCTCTCCGGCCACGCTGCTTGCTTTCCCCTGCTCTCCGCTCCTCGGCTTCCCCGTCGTCCCTCTCACTAACTGTCAGATGTCCCTGTCGCGGCGAGCTCTGACAAGAATGAAAAGAGCGATCTTCCTGCTGCTGGGCGCCCTGTCAGGACGGACACCTCGGACGTGCTCGATGGGGCGCAAGGTGGCTGGCTCCGGCAGTGTGCAAAGTCAACCAACAAGTCTTCAGTGTGACTCTCCTTATGGTGACCTGATTGCTCTTTTTCTTCCAAATCCGTTATGCAAACAAATACTTTATTATTATTATTTTTAGTTTTCTGCTTTGCTTTTTTAGCTCAGAGGTCCACACCCTTTAGGGCTCTTTCAAATGCGTTCCTGAACCTGAACCACCCTTTAGTTACTGGGACACAAGCTTAGCTATAAGTAATACTACTTTCTAGCTGAAAAGATTTTTATTTTTATTTTTTCCCCCCTTGGAATATCTCTAAGCATTTTTAAGAACAAAGCCAAATAAAAGTTTTCTGATGCTACAGATAAGTAGTGTTCACATTTTGTGGTTGAATAAACCAGGAGAGTCCACTGAAGTCTTGCTCCAAGTGAAACTGGAGGGAATATAACTCTTTTCAGTGTGCTGAGAACTGGATCCTGCGTGATTTACCCGCAAGCAGGCAGCAGACGAGGAGGAGAGTTGGAAAAGGTTGAGTGCAGTAGCTTGCCCTTGTCTGCCTCACGCTTCAGCCCTGGCACCAGCAGGCATCAGTGCAAATGTTCTTGCTTGACTGTGCCGCGTAGGGCAGGAGCGGGGTGCCCGGGGAGGACAGGAGGAGGCACCCAGGAGGGTTGCAGGGTTCTGCTGGGATCTGTGCTGGGCGCCACCTGCACCGGGCGTCACACACCTCCCAGCCCAGGCTCTGCCCCTCCGCCCGCCGGCCTTTGCCACCGCAGCTTTGTGACAGCTTCCAGTGAAGTTAGTGAGACCTTGGGGGGGGGGGGCAAGGGGGGAAGCTGGAAGCTTTAAAAAAATAAGTCTTTTTTTTACCTTTACGGTTAAAATGCACTAATTTTCTATTTAAAGAGTATTCTTATCTGACTGAAGAAAAGGGAAGGTTTCAGCTTTCACCACTTGCTTTTTACTTCAGTTGTATCAATTCAGTTACCTTTATGTTAGTGTGCTATACTCAAATATCTTTATTCCTCTGTCATAATACACATGAGTAATTCTTTGACATTTTTCATTAATCTTACTTGTTAATAATTCTAGAATTTGATAGCCATTTTTTTTTTTTAATAAATAGTCCTCTATATCTGATGCTTTACTTGGCCAAATGTTACATGCACTGCAACTGCTTTACTGCAGAGTGTTTTGTAAAATAGAAATGCTCACAGCAGTGGCTGTGTGATAGGGGCATGCAAAGAATCAAACCTCATCTTCGCTCTCTCATCAGAAAAAGCAATGTTTTCTTGTCCCTGTAATATATCCATTTGAAACTTGCAGTCCTCTACTAGAGTGAAAAAGCAGTTGATTATAATGTTCATCAATCCACAAAAAATAGCAACATGTTAGAAGCTGTTTTGCTGCACAGTATACATATATGCTATATATATAGTGCATGTGTTTATATCTACAAATAGCTACATTTCATTAACAGTGTAATTTCTTAAAAAAAATAAAGCTTATGTTTTTCAACAAAGGTGTAAAATCAGGGAATAGAACTATTTTAATGTGCATTGGTTTTGTTTCTAATGTACAACTCTGGTTTTTCAAAGAGTTGATTTTAGTTTCTTAAACCACTCAGATATGACCATCATAAAGAGTGTGAGTATAAAAGGAATGCAAACCTGTGATCTGTATATCCTGATTTGTCTTAAAAGTTCTGTTTTCTTATTGGATGCTGTATAGGCAGGTAATTTCAAATAGCAGCATAATTTTCCTTTATGTCTACTCAATTTTGATGCGAAAAGCAGCAAGTGAGCCTTGTTTCAGTTTGGAAGATATTGTAGACTAAAATAGACACGTGCTAAATAAGATAATTCATTTCAGTTGTGGGGAACTGTAAGGCATGATAAATGATTTTGCTGTACAAAATTCCCCATTTCTGAGACAGTATTAGTTTTTCCTTTAATTACCAGCTCCAGTAATGTTTCTTATCCATAACTGTCTGGGAAATAGACTGTTGCTGAGCAGAGGGTATGGCCTGTTTACTCATCCATTGAAAAGGGTGCCTAAGTTCTACCAAGTCTTTCTTACTTGGTCTGAACTGCCTCATGGGAGAATGTCCTTCATTTAAATATTTAAATATTAATGTTTCATTTTACAGGCGGAAAACTTCAATGTCATTTTAAGGATACGTAACTTTTCTGGGGAATCTCTACCCATCGCAGGAGCTGGTCTTAATTTTATTTTTCACCTTAAGAAAAGGCATTTTAGAAAAATGCCACTGTGCTTCCATCTTGAGAAGTTTGACTTGTGTATCTTGTTTTCTTGTTGCAGAATAACAGCAGCAACAAAAACAACAAGGAGGAGGCTGTCAGCGTGGTTTTCTCAAAAATGGTTTAGCTGACATTAGCCACAAATGAGCAGAGCGACACTAACTACTAATTGATTACAGTAATTACGCAGTCTTTGGCTAGTTTGTATTGGCAAACTATATATACTCCTCACATAAATGTGAACTTGCAGAATGCACGGAAAAGGTCACTCTCATTTGCATGATAGGCTTCATTAGAATATGCTAAGGACAAGACCTAGTGTTTTATGACTTCAGGTGATGAATAGCTACCATATTACTCTGCTCGCTGAAAGCATGTTTCAGTCACCTTAATTTACATGCTGTTTTTTAATGCTAAGGAAAATCTGTGGGCTGCTGAGGAACTAGCAACAGATAACAGTTTCATTTTATTATGGTTGCATTAGAGGTTGTGTTTCATTTTGCTCTTTGTTCTAAAGAGAGAACAAATGTTTTTCGATACTTTCTTTTGAGGAGGAAGTTCTTTCTGTGGTGTGTGCATTTCTTGCAGCAATGGTTATTCTGACCCCAAACTACAACAAAATGCAGTTTTGTTGACAAGGCTTTGTGTTTTTACCATGTCAACATATATATTAAAAAAAAAAAAAAGTTTTTCCTTTGAACATAGGTACTAAAGTAGGAAGGCAATTCACTAAATCTTTAAAATTGGAGATTCCTTCTTTAAGTAAGGATTTTTTTTCCAGCAAGGATAGGAAATATGGAGTGGTTTACTTCCAGACTGAGTGTCCACATGTAGTGAAGGAAAAATAATTCTAGAGTCTGAGAGAAGAAGTGTGTTTCTAATAGAAAACATAAAATATGGATTCATAGTGGTGGACATCTGATATTCTACCAGAATGTAGTTGTTCTATTTAACTGCAGTTCTCCTTACAAATCCCATTGTAAAATGGGCAGTGAGGGTTCTCCTCGTATTGTTATTTGTTTATTGTAACACATTGGAACATGGGGTTAATGTTTCCAGATATGTAGCTTTTTTCGTTTCTTGGGTTGCAAAAGGTACTTTGAGTAAAACTGGCTAGAAGACAAAGTGGACAGTTTTTTTATAAATTGCAGTTTTGTAGTAAAATTGTACAATGAGCTTGCACAAGCTTTTTAAAATATCATTGCTGCCACTGAACAGGTCTGTAATTTATTTATTCAGGAATGTTAGAGACATTCTTGATTTATTTGTTTTTAGAGAAGTTTTGTTAAGCAAGATAATGAGCAGAGCTGGTGTTAATCATTTACTATGCAACTCTGAAAAATGAAAATTTTGCATATCTTTAGCACTGTTGGGGAAAATAAATTCACTTGTAATGCTAATGGTCTATTGGTATAATTTTTAAAAATGTTATCTGTTACTCTGGAGAAATTCAATATATTCATATGTTATGCTAAAAGCTAAACTAATCAATATATAATTATACATCCATATGTACATATGTATCGAGTAATCAGAAGTATTTGTTATCTGTAAAGATGAAAAATGAATTTGATGGTGGTCACTGCCATAGGTGACTACATATTTGTTTATGAATACCCCTTCAGGTGACTATATTCCTCATGTATGCACAATACAAAGTTTACTTTTTAGAACAGGCTCTCAAGAATACTGAATGAGTTTGATCTTGTTCCAGGTGGCCAGGGGTTTACAAATGTGGCACAAGTTGCCATGGCCTTTGCTGAATAATATTTATTTTAAGGATTTACTGTAACAGTTAAACTAGTATAGGATTTAGTGTAACTAATTTAGAGAATGCAAAGATTAGATGCCCTTTAACTTGTCTCTGTTTATACAGCTCAGAATTGTGATGTGTTCTGGCTGGCATGCAGTCCACTGATTTTTAGGATTACTATTTTCCATTTTTCGGTTTCCTGCTGAATAACTATACTGTTCTGTACCAGATTGTCTCTGAAGCCTTAGCAGGTGTTCTTCATGTATATTTGTATGGGCATGGTGTGATTAGTCGTCAAACAGATAAAACTGACTTTGGGTACCAGACGCTGATTGAAGGACTGAAAAAAAATTGTAAGCCTATCAGTCTCCGTTCACATCTGGTTATCTCTTTTTTTTTTTTTTTTTTTTTTTTTAAAATCAAGAGGTTTTCAGGAACGAATATCCATTACTTGCCTGTGAACTAGTGGAATTAGTGGCTTTTGGGTCATAGGGAAACTGTTGTATAAGATGCCAAGATTGGCTTGGGACTTTGATGCAGAAAAGAACCATATTTTTTTCACCTGTTAAGCATTCACCACTGAATGACAGATGATGGGGAAACAAGAAGCTGTCAGAAACTTGACTTATATATAAAATTAATAATATATTTTAAAAAAAAAGGTAAGGAAAGTGTGATCTGAGGAAGAGAGGCGAATCTTGGTATATGTGTTTCCTAATTGTGGCCTCTGTACTTCAAAAATGTCATAAAGGATAGGCGACTTTCTCTGCACTGTCAATAACCTGAGTAATTTCTGAATGATGTACATGCTCTGTCATTTGCCTGTCAAGGAGAGATGAACCTCCAGTTTAATTGGAAGGACTTTGATTTAATCATGTGCCAGTGGAACATATACTGTTGTAGGTGATGCAGCTGGCTGCTTTCCCCATCACTACTTTCTTGTAATGCAATGCCTGGCCAAGCAATATTCTCTTCTTTCTGTGCTATGGAGTTTGTTCGTTGGTTTGTTTTTCCCCAGCCGCTAAAACTACCTCATCTTTGTCACAGATAGTATTTGTGAGGTTGACGAGAAATTCTTCTTTGCATCTGACAATCATGCTTTTCCTCTAAGTAAGTTTGAGAGATGGATGCAGATTTGCAGAATCTTTTGAGGTATATAGGTATGGAATATCTCCAGTTCAAGGCAGAAGTAGAAAAGGGAGGAATAGAAGAGTGACCATGAGCAGACCAAGGAGGAAAAAAAGGCGACTTCCAAATTAAACTAGAATATTAAAAGTATGGAATACAGACAAAACTTTGGAAAGCACCTAGGAACTTAGTCACCGATAATCTGTTTTAATTTTTCTTCCCTCCTCTCCCATTCATTTGTATTCCTTTTTCCTTGAAAGGGAGTAAGATTTTTTTTTTTTTTTTTTTGTCTAGAACGCTTGAAGTCTGCTTATGCTTAAACAGCACTGAAAGAAGCAGTTGAAATCTGAGGAGGGTGGGTCGTCCTTTTAGTCCTCCTTCTCCAGGAACATGCATGGCTTGACTAAGATTTTCTGATCTCTGATATGGTGAAAGAGAAAGGAAGGAAGAAGGATACTGCATTTCTAAAACAATTTTTAGCACCTTTATTAGAAAGAAACCCCATGAAGCTTGGTTACTTCTGAAATATTCTGCCATAGTAAGCATGAACCTCCATCATTGAGGTCAATAATGAATTTGACTGTTTCTTTACTATGGGCTAAATTCCAGGCTGTGTTGTTACTCTATACTGTACTTCATTTTTTGTCCTTGTTGTTATGCTCATTTATGCCAGAAATAGGATGCAGTTTGACAGCTATCACTACAAGTGCCTGTGGACATCATACACAAGCCAAATGCTAGATAGTGATAAATATGTTATGATTAGACCTTGGTATCTAGATCATATGTACGCCAGTGAAACTAACACTTGTTTGCTCTCTTCTTCAGAGGAATTACATTTGCATTTGTTTAGAGATACATTGGAAACAAAAATATAAAATCTTCTTAAATCTTCCAAAATTAAAAAAAAAAAAAATTTTTAGTTTAGTTCAACTTGTTGCTGAAATGAAATACATGAATGTTTTATAATCCTATTTTTAGTGATGCAGCTACAAAAAGGTAAGAAGAAAAGTGTTCCTGCTTACCAAAGTAATAAGAAAAAGCACAATTCTTTGGCAACCGTAAATGTAAGCTGTATGTAGCAAAATATAAGAATGCTGAGAAAGGGAATTCCATTTTAACCTGAAAAATACTGGAAAGAATTTGCTTGTTCACTTCTGTCAATGAATGCATGCTAGCCCTTCTTCCTCCGTGGTACAGACTGTATGAAAAACAGGGGTGAAGATGTGTAGGTAGTGTTGGTGCCTTCTCTGCTCAGAGTTGTGTCCCAGAAGAGGGAAGAGTGAGGTGGTGATGCATCCCATTTCTAAACATCTCCGGCTGACAAGATCCAAGGAGAAGTTGGTATCATTTAGTAAAACAACCCTTCTCAGTTGGAGTTCTTGAGTGGTAACGTTGGCCCTCCAGCAGTCAGGTTCCTCTCCAGAACAGCTGCTGAGGATGTGACACTATTAGCAAGCACAAACTGGATCTTCAGTGTGTAATGGGGTGTTATTGTACCAGCTTCACCCTTAGGCACAGCAGTTGTTGTGTGTTCTGACAAATCTAGGGGTTAACTGGTGCTGTAGCTAGGTGCAGCATTCCTCTTCTTCCGTACTGGTGGGATTTATTAGGAAAAATAGCAGTCTTGGCTGTGAATCCCTGTATAAGAAAGTTTGCCACTCATTTATGTAATGCCCTGATAGAAATCGGTGCCCTACTTAAAAACTTGTGCCTAACCTTCTTCCATAACCCCTGATTACAGGCAGTAATGTTACAGAATTACTTTCACTAGCCTTAGATGTACTTAGTTTTACAAAATGTACTAATTTTCATCAGGGATGTTTAAACACATTTCTTGAAAAGTGGGATGTCTTTTTACCATAAGCAATGATAAATTCTGAATGAATTGTCAGTACTGTTAAGATTTGTGAAGTTCTCTAATAGGTATTCAGGAAGGTAAGTTCAATGTCAGGTAATATCTGTAATCTGAATTGTTATGAAAGGGGTTTTTCATACTTCTTTTTGTACTTGGCACTGTTCAGTTTTGATTTGGAAATTGTGTGTATCTTTTTTGCATTGGTTTTAATTTTGAGTGACTATATCAAAACTGTTGAAGAATCCTTATTTGTAATGATTGTACCTTTGCTATTGAATTAAGATAGAGTCTTGCTGTTGGTGGGTCTATTGCCCCTCCAAAAAAAAAAAAAAAAAAAAAAAAAAAAGAAAATCCAGAATTTTTTACTCTGTACAAGGAGATAAAAATATAGAAATCTGGCTATGTTGTCAAGCTTTCTAGGTGGTAGCCATAGTCTGAGTGCATTAGATGTGTTTTGTACCTACTCATATTTCCAAGTGGAATTTCCTAGATGGATGTATAGGGTTCTAAAGCATAATGAGATCTAAATTAAAGAGATAACAGGATGCTCTCTGCACCCTGTTGAACCTGGTCTGCTATGAGATGTGAGAATCTCCTTCAGATAACATGTAAAAATGGGGTTTATAGTAGAGTATTTAGCCAGGGATACTGTAATCAGATGCTACTTTCTTCACATCTGTTGTCTTTTAACATCTCTTAGAGGTGCTTGCGGTATTGGAGTTCTTCCCATGGACAGCCCCTCTAGTATTGTGTAAGCAGACAGGATCAGGTAATGAATAAAGAAAAGGCTACTTTAGATCTAGTTACACAAAATCTCTTCTTGTGAATGTAAGTATGTTGACATTATTAGAAGATGTGTCCATTTTGTATTGCAGGAATGTGGAAGTTCAAAAAGGCAGAAAAGCGTGATAAGAAAACCTAGCATGAACAACCATATTCCACTGATGTATGAACACAAACACACTTCCGCTCACAGATACACAAATGTTCCGAGGCAAAAATAAAGTAGCTTCTTGGCAGATCTTATTCACACTTAATTGGCTAATTGCCCAATCTGACACGGGCAGCATTACAGAGATAATATTTTTTAAAGGATGAACAATTCCTCAGCAATGTCTCCAATATCCTTCATGTGAATATCTTTAACAGCAAGCATAGAAGTTTAGCCATTTTTTAGATCAACATGTATTTCTGTTCAGTACAAGTTAAAATATGTATGTTGAAAGCTCCTTTGTGTGCTTGGAGTAAGTACATAAGACAGAATATTTATGTTAAGATAAATAATTTCATATGCCTATTCCTATTTTCATAGGGTCCATTTTCAAAACTTCTATGCAGTACATAAGAAAAGAAGTATGGGGACTTTCCAACATGACTGTTCTGTATCATGGAGGTTTAAACAGAAAATGTAAGGTGCTTCCCTTTTTGTCGTTACTGTTGGAATGCAGTAGCATGACCAGGTGGTGATGGGTTAAGGGATCAGTTTGTAGAAATTTATTGTTCAAGGGTGTAATTGGATACAAATCCTGTCACCTCCAGACTATCTGTTCACATACAGCTCATCTTGATACTGACCGCAGGTTGTTAGTGTCTGATGATGTTCTGATAGCTTCTCTTTTAAAAATTTGTTTTTTCTTACTTTAATAAAAGTCACCATCAGAAATGGCAATGATGTTTGTTGTCACATTGGAAAAAAATCACAATTGAAAGGGCAGGGAAAATGAACTTTAAATAATAGAGACTAAAATGAAAATTGGTGGAAAACAGAGGGGTATTAAGAATTAGACCAGTGAACTGTAAGCACTGGGTAAATTGGAAGCTACATTTTAGAATGCAACTCTAAACCATAGTCATAATGCCAAAGCTGCACAGTGTTGCAAAGGAAAAATATTTCCAAATATTTATACATGCATGCAGGCTACTTCTTGTAGGACAGCGAGCAAATACAGCTAGTCTGGATAGCCATGCATCCTTTAACAAATACCTTTATAACGGGAGAATAAATACCTAGCTAATTGTGGCTTTAGAATTTTGTTATGGATTAGAGATTGATAAAAGAGAAACTTTTTAGATGGAGTGTGTCATATTATAAAGCATGCAATAGCCATAGTGCAGCCGACACACTACTGTTTAAAAAACAAAGAAAAAAAAAAATCTCCAACATTGTTATTGAATTAGCAGCACCATTATGAGATTGTTGTATTGAAACCACTGATTGTTCCACTGAAGCAGTTTGTCCATTGCATATCATCTTACCACTGATCAAGCTGCATCTTTGATATCTTATTTTTAAGGGCATGAAATGAGTCCTACAAATTATGCATTTGACAGGTAGGTCATCTAGTCAAAAGAAGGGAATTCCTTTTTCTTCTAAAACCGATTTTCTCTTCTCTTGTTGGACTCTCCAAATGATATGATCAGTATGTCACTGTGCTTCACAAAGAATTCTCTTGTTGAGCTCATGCAGAAGACAAACAGTTGTTGAAATTCTATTGGTAGAGAAATTGGTGTCATTTATATTTAATGGGCTTGTTCATCCATTTTAAGCTGTGGTTCCGCAAGGTTCTGTGTGTCCTCCAGTTCTCTTGGATACTTTTCAGGACTGTATAGGAGGTGCTCAGCTTTTAGCAGAATGGAAATCTTTGTTGAATCATTATTTTTTTTTCTGGCTCCTCAGCTGCAGTTTAGGTCACATTTAGAAAGCACTAATAAAAAAGGGCTTGCATTAGTAAATTCTCAGAAATGGAGAATAATGTCTGTGATCAGCAACATTTTTAAAGTTCCACCTGTCGTAGGGGTCTATATGTGAAGCACAGGCTACCTGCAGCACTGTCCCTGTTCAAGAGGAGCTAAACTGCACCACAGCACATTAGAGATGTTCAACTCTTGCTAGGCCAGTGGTCTCAAAAATATTATTTCAAAAACTCTATTTTTGATAAATTGAAAAACATTTCAGTAAAATAATAAAAAAAAAGGTTTATTTTTGGAGAATCCTGGGAGCTGGTATTTATTGGAAATTGTACTGTCTGTACAAAAAAGACAGTTGCTTTTTCTTTTTAGGTGGAATTTTTAAATGAAACTAAATGATGTTTAATGGCTTATAACATTGCATGAATTTGTCAAAACTGATCAGCTGGATTGCTACACAATGAATACTGAAAATGTTCTGGTTTTTAGGCTTATAATAGCCTACAGCCATTCAAAAGTCAAAATGTTATTTGATGATTTCAGAATGTTAATGAAATTATTATTAATAGCACATATATTAATCTTAATGATATATGTAAATATGGGCAAATGTAAAGCTCTGTTGACACCAAAAAGATTATTCTACTGCTGAAAGTAAACCTGGGGTTAAATTTCAATGATCAAGCATAAAACAGTCTGCTGTAAGTGCATCAATAAAAAAAATTTCTGATGAAGTTTAAAATTGTATAGAGGCTCAGGAGATTTGGAGTGTTTGTTAGTACAAAAAAATTTTGAAAAGGAAAGGATGATTGTATTTGCTTTTAAATTAGCAGAAAATAGTATCAGACTGCTCTGATTAAGTAAAAAAATGTAAAAGGCTTGGCTTCGTTGTTATCTTGATTTGATATATTATCATATCTAATAAATGTGTAAGTGTGGAGGGTTTTTAGGGGGGGAGGGAAGTAGCATACATCATTCTTCACTGTGGATTCATTTGGGTAATAATTTGGTCTGACTGGCTTGATTTTTGTTTCTGTGCTTTCTGTTCTTTAAGTTAAAACGGTCCTTCTCTTGTAAAATGTGTGCAATTATTTTTTTTTTCCCTCTTTGGTGGTGTTAATCAAGCTGTAATATGGTTTTCATGGTCGCTTTCTTTAATGTCAGGATATTATTTTTTTTTTAGAAAGGCAGAGGGTTTATGTCTAGGGAATGTAGAAATTTTTTGCCTGTAGTTATATGTAGTAAACAGCATGATACATTTTTTTTTTTATTTGAATATCTATCTTTGAAAAGCTAGATTTTGCTCGTAGGATATGATCTCTATATTGCAATGTGAAAAAGTGAGAGTGAACTTTATTATATGGGAGAATTTCATGGCATTTTACCTGTTGAGGGCCCTGTAGAGCCAGAAGTATAGTACAGTGACTTGACTAAGTGACAGGCAGTAGCAGCCGTGGTGTCACTGTGTATTATCACCTCATGCTAGCTGGAAGCACTCCCTGAAGCCGATCTAGGTTGTATAGTCCTAGATGAGGTCTTCATGGGTGCTGACCATAAAAAGTTCATCAAAGTAATGAGGCGAGGCGAGAGCTTGGCGCTCATGGGCAGAGCTCAGCACCAAGGAGTGTGAACCGGCTCCAGCTGTGACAATAAAACAGCAGGTGGCTGCTGTCATTAGGGGTGGCAGATGAGGCAGGGGACTAACATTCAGCCCACAAAACTCTCATTTGTTAGCCATCGCCACTGTACCATGCAAAATAGCTTCCATCTCAGTCAATTTTACTTTGCAAAATATTACACAGTCGCCATAAGAAAATTAGAGCCTTGGGTTTACAGGTTCCTTGGATCTTATTATGAGAAAACTCTGTGCTCTCAGGTTATGTGGAAAATTGGACTTTTTTCTCCCCTGAACAGTTTGAGGATCTTTACAGTAATTTTATAATAGACATTTCTACCCAGGCATGTGTTTATTGGTTAATATTTTGGACTATTTTGTTTGTAACTCTTTATAAAACATCAGTTCCTTCCATCTATTTGGCTATGTGTTGCATGCACATAAAATTGCCTACTATTCAGTACCACAAAAGTTGCACGCTGATCAGACTATTCTTGTTTCCATGTCTGTCCAGGCATAGACATTTTATGTCATAAATAGTGGTTTCGGGGGTTCTGCTAATCTGAGAAACTGTAAAGAAACATAACAGTCCTTTGATTTTTTTTTTTTTTTTTTTTAAATTCTGTTTATAAGAAATGTGAAGTCACTGTGCATGTATTTAATATCTGCAGAGCATAATTTGAACTGCCTAAAATTTAAGGCCTTTCTTGGTTGAAAACCATCCCAGGACAACTCAGCCTTTCTGATGCATGGAATGCAGTGAGTGAGTCCTGTGGGTCTCACGGGTCAAACTGGGGAGCTGCATTTCCTCCAAAGTGAGAGCCATTTTACTTGTGTCGTGTTACAAAGCGAAGCACAGAGCTGTGTGTCGGTGGTTACATGCTCTGTTCCATAGCTGCGAGCAACCTCCAGGAAATGCAGTGTTTTCAGCTGGTCATTGGGACACATCAGTGTTTTTGTATACACATGCCTCAATTGTGAACATATTTATTAAATTCCAGTGCTCTAACAAGAATACATTCACAAAAATCAAAATGAAGTATCAATGTGTGTGTTGGTACCTGTGTCGCCTTTGCTGTTGGGTTCCCCTCCTACTGAAAGTGGACCTGTGGGATTCCATCATTTCATGCTAGTGCTTGAGATAAGGTTTTATGGGGCTGTGTTTACAATGGCAGCAAGGATCAGAAAAGGAAAAGCTCTTTAATTGAAGCTTCATATCAGAAAAATGTTGAGACTGAAAATTTTTCTTTTAGATAGATGTGGTTTATGTCCTTTATAGGACCAGGTTGTCACTTTGTATATAGAAACTGAAGTTCTGTAATTTATCCTGTTAGTAACATACCTCGGAATCTTGGTTGGCAAGCTTAGAAAAAGCTGAATTCCTTTTATTGCATCTTTTCTGGTAATTTATCAATTCTCCTTTCATGTTTAGATAACGCAAGCTTTTGTTCGCAACAAAATGGATTTCTCCTTCACTTGTTTGTTCATATGTACGCTCAATATGTGTATGTAAGTATATCTAGGCCCTTGAGATCAAAGATGTTTTTTTCTTAATTCCATTGGGCACCTATGTAGTTCCCATCTCTCTCATGCTTGATTTGTGGCCAGAAATGGTCAGAGTTAATCTCAGCTGCTGGCTGGGATTGGAATATTCTTTGCCAGAGAACATCATCTGCTGTGTCACAGATATCATCTTTATGACTGTACTGATTTGTGTGATCTATATTCCTTTGGTTTTCCCAGATTGATAACAGTCTTCATACCTAGTGCATACAACATCCATACTGGACTGTAAGAATGGCTTTTTTGGTGCAAAACATCCTTCTAAATTCAGTGGGGTTTTTTTATTGTCTTTATTGCTTGAATAACAATTATATCTCAGCTGAGTACTCTATTAATCCCTGCAGTTCTGGCTTTGGACTTCTGTGTCTGAAGTGAGTCCTGCTGGACATCAAAGGCAAACCTAAGAAACACCAGACTTTGTGCTTGGCAGCTTTAGTGACTAGTAATTCTCCTGCTAAGTCTGTGGCTGAAGTGATGAGAGGTGTTACCGTTTGCTCATGGGACATGTGGAGTAACGCCACTGTTACCACCTGGAATTCTCGTTTGGATATACTTCCACGCTGCTCTTAATATCATATGCACACTCTATGTTCAGTGCCATAAACTGAGAGAGTTTTGTAGATGTGTAGTACTTGTAGAGTGCAGAAGAATCTTTCTGGTCTGCATATCATGGTTTTCCCTAACAGCCCCTGTTACTTTCTTCAGCCAGCTTCTTCCTCCTTCACTGGTAGGAGGAGGAAGTTGTTGCAACTCTCAGCTTTTGGGGAGAATTGGAAATGACAGTAATGGGAATATCTCGAAAGACTGAGATGACAGTTGAGATTGAAAGCTCCGAGCTTTTATTTATGCTCAACTACTAATGAAGATGTCTTTTAATGATGAAAAATCAAATATTAATCAAACATTCTAGACAAGTGTTAAGCATACAGTATGGTTAGTCTAATGCCGCAGTGGTTGGTAGTTCTTAGTCTCTGAAGTAACAATGGCTAGGCTTGAGAGCCCTTGGACCAGAAAAACCAGGACCAAGGTGGGTGTCCTCTTTTATTCCCCTGTGCTGAAAACTATGTATATACAAGTACCAGATGCATTTCTGTAGAGTGAAATCAGTATGATCCAAAGGATTACCTGCTTTTTTTCGTTGGCTGGATCTAGTCTGTTCTGATTTGACCAGACCATTGTTAAATGTTCATCCATGTACTTCTGATGGTTACAGGTTAGGTCCCGATGTATATTTTTACTGGTTTTATGCAGTTGCAGCTATTTTGGCATACAGATATTCTGAAGTATTTTGCTTTCTACCTTAAGTCAAACAGTCTTGTGGAATGCCTGGATGTAAGGCAAAAAGGATGTGTTTTACAGCTGAATTTTAAGTCTCAGGAATAAACAAATCAACCAGCACGTGTTTTTCTATGTCAAGCAAGGACCTAGGGCAAGATTCTCACTACTCTCACAGATCAAGCAGACTGCAGTGTCTTAGCTCCAGCCACCAACTATCACCAGCAGTGTTTTCAAATTGTGGGTAAATTGTCAATAAAAATTATGTATGCCTTCTGATTGTGTATGACTTCTGAGCAGTTCAGTCAAAAGACAGTGACCAATTTATTCATCTAGTTCTTTTCCTCATGCCTCAACTTTGCAAAAGACCACAGGCACTGTAGCTGCTGAATTGACCAAGTTATATATGGTGGCACTGCTGCTGCAGGCCTTAAATGTTTTCTAGTCCGCAATCAAGTATGTTTAGATTTGTTTTTCATTTACTTTGAAGACAGGCAAGATTAGGTTCATTAGATGATGAAAATTTCACTCTGAGATAGCTCTTCCTGTAGAAGCTCTGCATAAACCTGGTAACTCAGTGTGCAGTGCAATTTCTGAACAGTTAAGAATCACGTACAAGATCAGAAGTGACTTTTTGTTGAGGAAGAACAAAAGATTAAAATGAAATATATTTGTTTAGCTCTATCCATTCTACTTCTAAGTAGAAACTCATTGGAACATCCTTATTTTGAGTTAGTCTTACAGGCTGTTTCTTGCACTTTCAACATATGTAGACTTTGCTCCTTAGAATTGCTAGGAAGATCTGTACAAATTGTCTTCAGAAAGTCAGATATTTCAAAACTCCTCTCAGGGCTCCCTAGAGATGTGGTTCACCTGGCTTTTCCAAAATGTTGAATCTACTTTGAAGAACTTCCCACTTCAAACATTGGGCCGTTCTTCCTGATATCTCTTTCCAGATGCAAGATGATGATATATGGAATCGATGCCTACTGCATCAAATTCTATATCTGAAGACCTGAGCATGCTAGGAAATGGACTGGATCATGAGTAGGGAAACAGGCCGATGTCTGAAGAAAATAGGAGGAATGGAAAAGGGAGGGACCAGCATTATGGAAATGCTGGATGTACATATTGTAAGAAAAGAGAGGACATAAACAATTTCTCAGTGGCAAGGTTGATAGGTGCTCTTTTGGATCAGGATGCTTATAGCTGTAAACCTTCATTTACGTTTAAAGCATTACCACAGCCTTATTTAGCATAACAAGTATGTTCTCTGGTGGTGTCCTGTTTCTAGATGTTGAGAGTAATATCGTAGATGCAAGGCACTCCCAACACAGCCTAAGGCTGCATTTAAGAATTTAGGCAAAGAGGTTCTGCATTGTGGTAGACTGCAAGGTTAACAGCAGTGCTACAGAAAGCACATTGTGATTCTGTCTTTTTCATTCTTTCTTTCATGTGTTCATTCTTTCTTTCATGTGTTCATTCTTTCTTTCATGTGTTCTTTCTTTCTTTCATGTGTTCTTTCTTTCTTTCATGTGTTCTTTCTTTCTTTCATGTGTTCTTTCTTTCTTTCATGTGTTCTTTCTTTCTTTCATGTGTTCTTTCTTTCTTTCAAGTGTTCTTTCTTTCTTTCATGTGTTCTTTCTTTCTTTCATGTGTTCTTTCTTTCTTTCATGTGTTCTTTCTTTCTTTCATGTGTTCTTTCTTTCTTTCATGTGTTCTTTCTTTCTTTCATGTGTTCTTTCTTTCTTTCATGTGTTCTTTCTTTCTTTCATGTGTTCTTTCTTTCTTTCATGTGTTCTTTCTTTCTTTCATGTGTTCTTTCTTTCTTTCATGTGTTCTTTCTTTCTTTCATGTGTTCTTTCTTTCTTTCTTTCATGTGTTCTTTCTTTCTTTCTTTCATGTGTTCTTTCTTTCTTTCTTTCATGTGTTCTTTCTTTCTTTCTTTCATGTGTTCTTTCTTTCTTTCTTTCATGTGTTCTTTCTTTCTTTCTTTCTTTCTTTCTTTCTTTCTTTCTTTCTTTCTTTCTTTCTTTCTTTCTTTCTTTCTTTCTTTCTTTCTTTCTTTCTTTCTTTCTTTCTTTCTTTCTTTCTTTCTTTCTTTCTTTCTTTCTTTCTTTCTTTCTTTCTTTCTTTCTTTCTTTCTTTCTTTCTTTCTTTCTTTCTTTCTTTCTTTCGTTCTTTCTTTCGTTCTTTCTTTCGTTCTTTCTTTCGTTCTTTCTTTCTTTCTTTCTTTCTTTCGTTCTTTCGTCCTTTCTTTCGTCCTTTCTTTCGTCCTTTCTTTCGTCCTTTCTTTCGTCCTTTCTTTCTTTCGTCCTTTCGTCCTTTCTTTCGTCCTTTCGTCCTTTCGTCCTTTCGTCCTTTCTTTTCTTTCGTCCTTTCTTTCTTTCGTCCTTTCTTTCTTTCGTCCTTTCTTTCTTTCTTTCGTCCTTTCTTTCTTTCTTTTGTACTTTTTTTCTTTCTTTTGTACTTTGTGCAGCTGTTAGATTACCAAACACCTGTTAGAGGTGACAGTTACAGATGTTTGATGACCAATGAAAATTAATAGAACATGTGATTCTTTTAGCTTAGAAGTGATTTGGTAAGGTGTGTTTAGAAATGTAATTACATACTGCTGCTGTCTACCATTATCACTTAACATTCATTAACTCCTCTGAATATTGAAACAAACATTTCTTGTAGCAGTACTAATTTTCTCATATATTTGTAAGGTGATTTCCTGACAGAGTGAACACCTTCTGACTTTAAAGTTTTTGCCACTGTTCAGCTATTTTTAGTCTGCTCATTAAGCAAACAAAATAAGTAGAGAGCTATTTGTTTACTTACAGTTACCAGTTTAGCAATATGCTGTATAATAAACAGTCTCCTATTTATTTCTATTTTTTTACTAGCGAATGTTTTATTTCACTCTGACAGAATTGTGGATATTTAGATGGACAGTAGCTCAATTCACATTCAGTAGGAAAATTCAAGTTAAAAAAATATTTTATTACATTTTATTTGTTTGAGAAGAATACCCAGCAGCATGTTGTTGAAGTAGATTTGTTATTTTTAGTAATGGTGCATGAACAACCTCTATTTCATTTCTAAGCATAGGTGTTTGGGGAGAATTGAAAGGTATGCATTTCCTAAAATTGATTGCATTTTATTTGTTTTTTTTTTGGTCTGACTTGCTTCACTGGTCAAGAATTTTTAATCTATTCATAAAAGACATTTTGCTGTGAATTTTAGAGCCTTCCTAATTCCTGATGTTTGGAGGGTGAGGGGATGCCACCACTTGAAACTCACCATTGTTGATTTAAGATGTCGTAGGGTACCATAAGGAAAGATCCACTTCCTGTTTTCAGATAAATCCTCTACTAAATCACTTTAAGCTGACTAGTTTTTCCCTTGGTTTGCATGCCATTATAACTTGAAGCAGCAGACATGACTTTCTGGTGGTCTTTTATTATGGTATTGTGAAATGGATAATGCTTTGGGCCCTGTTCTGTCACTTTTTATGCGTGCACATCTGAAAGTGTATCAGCAGTGTTTTATGTGGTCCTGACTGTATTTCTTATGTATAGTATTATGATGCATCATTTACTGAAATATTTGTCCATGAAGTAGTGTTTAATTTTGCAATCCAGTTTATATGCTTTTAGTCACACAGTAAGATTCTTTTGAAGTCACTAAGTCCCATTTTCAGCAGAGTTATGTACCTTCTCCCTCCTTTAAGTAAGCAAAGTGTGTGGTCTCTGGAAACTGTTGTCAGTGTACATAAACTGTACCATATTCACTGTATGCTATATGAGGGGCTTTTTATTGTATCTCCAAACCTAAAAGTTTCCAGTTACACTCTAAATTTCCTCTCATCTTTGTGTTAATAACAGTTATCACTGTCTGGACTTGGCTTACTCCTATGTCTGATACTGAAGGGTACTTTTTGTATTTAAAAAAAACCCCAAAGCCCAACGAAAAAAAAACCCAAACAAGCAAAGAAACAAAAAACAGCAACAAAAAAACCCACAAACCCCCTACACCAATAAAATTTAGAATGGACTGATAGCTAACTTACAGGAAACTTTTCTGATTTCAATTACAAAATAAGTAACTTCAGGTGAGGCACACAGTAACAAATAAGTGAGTTCCCTCATAGAGGAGGAAATAATGTAAATACTACCAGTGTATTCCTTCTTTGCCACAGTCCTTGCAATGACAGACTAAATTTCTGTCCTGGATGGTTTACATTATAACACGTATCTCTTAAAAGAGGGATTGTGAGGGGACTTGCCAACTTCGGATGGCAAGATCTCTCCAAGCCAGCTTGAGTGGAACAGTGAAGGATGTTTTCTGTTTAATTTAGTTTGCTCTATTGTTGTAGCCAGGTCTCCTCTGCCAGAATATGTAACAGGAGATAATTGTGCTACTACTTTATGGCCACGTGGCTAATAATTCTTTGACATATTGAGGGACGCAGATTGGTGGAAGAAGGCAGCAAGAACAATGTGAGGGATGTCTCTCTCTTCTGGTTGATAGATGCAGGAATATGCAGGAACAACACAGTCGATTGATTGATAGTGTGCAACTCAACCATAATGATCTGTCTGATATAGCAGTAAATTATTCTTGAGATTGATGCAGGTCATTGAGCAGCACATTGACAATCCTGTTGTCTGTCATCCCATTCAAAGCAAGTCAGGAACAGTAGCTGCTGTGATACTCAAGTCTACCTTGGGTGCAAGCTGTGTACAGGTGTTCCACTAATATAAGTTGTTGTCTTCTCCCTTCATTTCTTTTTCATTGGGTACCTCAGCTTCATTGCTAGCTCATTATGAGTAACAGTAAAAATGAGATGAGGTGCTTTTAGAAGAGAAAGTCGTAGTCTTTGGTACTGATTATTTCATATTGACATAAAATTAATTTTTGAAAAAGCTGGGTTTTGAACTTCAGCAACAAAACCTCTCCATGGAAAAGTTGAAAAGATGATAAATAATTAAGAAACGTACCCGATTGTTGCATGGAAAATTATTAAAAAACCCCCAAACATAACACCTTTATACTTAAGGCAGAAAGGCTAATAATTCTCAGAAATTTAAAGCTTATGTTGTTTTTTAGGTTCTATGAATTACCATGATATTCTTGCTCTTGTACTCTGGTTCTTGTCTTGGTAGTGATTGCAAGGTTGTCCTCATTTATCTCTTTCAGTTTCTCTTTTCAAGAGAAAAAAAATTGCATTTTCCAGTCTTCCAAGTTGCTCACACTTGAAAATGAGGAGGAAGGAGCCATGTATGCCAAATTTATGCATTTTACTTTCCAGTTTAATTACGAGAGTTAGTGAGGGTGGAGTATAAAATAGCCATATCCTTCTTTAACACATGGAGTCAGCATGGAGTATAAGGCAGTGCGTCACACAACTCTCAACATTGCAGACTGAGTGATTACACATGACTTGTTAACCTTCCAAAATGTTTCTGATTTTTAATTTTTTTAAACTTAAGAATAATCATAACTGTTATCTGGAAGTAGTAAGACCTGTTTCATTTGGCTGCTAAATGAGTCAGCAGAAAACACCAGCTTTCCTGTGTAGGGTTCTAGGACTTTATGTCCTGTCACAGAGGGCATGAAGTTTTTCAGATATTTGGATGTTTTCCACACTAGACTTCGCCCTGCCAGATATTTACTTGAACCTGACATCTTGTCACAAAGGGCATGAAGCCTTTCAGACTACTGGATATCTTCCACACCAGGCTCTGCCCTGCCAGATACTTTCTTTTAAATTGACTCCCTTGCGCTCAGTCATGCAAGAGAGTTATCAGCGTCCCAGTCTGGACCCTTCAGAATCAGCAAACATCCATGAACGATGGACTTGAAGAAATTCCCAGGAATTCAGACTTTTGATGCATGGAAAAAAAGATTACTTGTTCATAGAAAACTATTGCTTTCTGGACAGTTCTGTGTTTTTCTCTATGCTCTTGTTCCTGAAGCTGACCTGCTGAATACAAAATCCTGACAGAGGTGAGATTTGGATAGCAACTCTTTATATAATTTTGAGACTAAGTATTTTTAAGTTTGTGTAGACTGTTTATGTACTATTTGACTAATTGCTGATTTATATATCTTATGTGTAGAACATGTACAAATCTAAAGCACATGCAAAAATCTGTAACTGCATATAGAAGTTTTATTGAACATTCTGAAATACGTGTGGGTCATGGTATTGCTTGAGAAACTTCACTATTTCTATCTCTTACTAACTGATATCCCTGATGGCATGACTCCATGTGAACTACTCATTCAGCTACAACAATTAAGTTTTGCGGTTTATTTCAAGACATAGTAAAGAACAAGAGCACTTCATCCAGGTAATAAGAACCACAGAGTCCATGTTGTTACGTAAAACGGATGTTAAACTAAAGTTACCAGGGGAGGGGAACCTCAATCCATCCCACTCCTACCAGCTTGGTGCCAGTGCAAGCAATAGATGCCCAAAGCCTGGAGAGGGGTCACAGGTCAGCAGGAGAGCACCTGAGGAGCAGCACAAAGGAATTCCAGCCAGTAAGTCACCTTCATCAGGGGCCCAACCTAAATGCCTCTGTGCACACACATATAGCATGGGGAATAAACAAGAGGAGCTAAGAGATGTGCACATGCCTACAGGCCTGTGATCTTATTGACATCACGGAGATGTGGCGAGATGGCTCCTGTGACTGGAGTGTTGGAATGGAAGGATACAGGCTCTTTAGGAAGAACAGGCAGGGGAGACGAGGAGAGGGGGGTCGCACTCTATGTCAGTGAGCAGCTGGAGTGCATGGAGCTCTGCCCAGGGATGGATGAGGAGTTGGCCAAGAGCTTACAGGTCAGGATTAAAGGCAAGCAGAGACAGGTGACGTTATAGTGGGAGTCTGCTACAGGCCGAGCTGATGAGGCCCTCTATGGACAGAGAGAAGCAGCCTCACGTTCACAAGCCCTGGTCCTCATGGGGGGCTGCAGCCACCCCAATATCCGTTGGAGGGACAACACAGCAGGGCACAAGCAATCCAGGAGGTTCCTGAAATGCAAAGATGATGTTAATCCTTCTCCAAGTGATAGAGGAGCCAATGAGGAGAGCGGCCATGCTGGACTTGATCTCACCAACAAGGAGGTGCTGGTGGGGAATGTGAAGCTCAAGGGCAGCCTTGGCTGCAGTGACCATGAAATGGTGGAGTTCAAGATCCTTAGGGCAGCAAGAAGGGCTAACTGCAAGCTCGCTACCCTGGACTTCAGAAGAGCAGATTTCTTCAGACTTCTTCAGGGATCTGCTTGGCAGAGTAGCATGCGCTAAAGCCTTGGAGGCAAGACAGGTCCAAGAAAGCTGATTAATATTCAAGGATCACCTCCTCCAAGCGCAGGAGTGATGCATCCTGACAAAGAGGAAGTTGAGTAAGAACTCCAGGAGGCCTGCATGGATGAACAAAGAGCTCTTGGATGAACTCAGACATAAAATGGAATCTTACAGAAGGTGGAAGCAAGGACAGCTAGCCTGGGAAGTATACAGAGAAATTGTCCGAGCAGCCAGGGATCAGGTTAGAAAAGCCAAAGGCCTCATAGAATTAAATCTGGCTAGTGAAGTCAAGGACAAGGAGAAAAGCTTGTATAAGTACATGAGTGTTAAAATGAAGACTAGGGAGAATGTGGGCCCTCTGCGGAAGGAAACGGGAGACCTGGTTACCCAGAATATGGAGAAGGCTGAGGTACTGAATGACTACTTTGCCTCAGTCTTCACCAGCAAGTGCTCCAGCCATACTGTCTGAGATGCGGAAGGCAAAGGCAGGGTCTGGGAGAATTAAGAACGTCCCACTGTTGAAGATCAGGTTTGAGACCACCTAAGGAACCTGAAGGTGCACAAGTCGTTGAGACCTGATGAGATGCATCCATGGGTCCTGAGGGAACTGACAGATGAAGTGGCTAAGCTGCTATCCCTCATAATTGAGAAGTCATGGTAGTGTAGTGAAGTTCCTGCTGACTGGAAAAGGGGAAACATAACCCCCATTTTTAAAAAAGGGAAAAAATAAAGATCTGGAGAACCACAGTCCAGTCAGTCTCACCTCTGTGCCTGACAAAATCATGGAGCAGATCCTCCTGGAAGCTATGCTAAGGCACATGGAAATTAAGGATTTGATTGGTGACAGCCAATATAGCTTCACTAAAGACAAATTGTGCCTGACAAATTTGATAACCTTGTACAATGGTGTTAAAACGTGACTGGATAAGGGAAGAGGAAGTGACATCATCTATCTAGACTTGTGCAAAGCATTTGACGCTGTCCCACACAACATCCCTGTCTGTAAATTGAAGAGATAGATTTGACAGATGGACCACTCAGTGGATAAAGAATTGACTGGATGGTTGCAATCAAAGAGTTGTGGTCAACAGCTTGACGTCCAAGTGGAGAGCAGTGACAAGTGGCGTTCCTCAGGGGTCGGTATTGGGACCAGTGCTGTTTAATATCTTTGTCAGTGACATGGCCAGTGGGATCGAGTGCACCCTCAGCAAGTTTGCTGATGACACCAAGCTGTGTGGTGCGGTGATGCACTGGAGGGAAGGGATGGCATCCAGAAGGAGCTTGGCAGGCTTGAAAGGTGGGTCTGTGCAAACCTCATGAAGTTCAGCATGGCCAAGTGCAAGGTCCTGCACATGGGCCAAGGCAATCCCAAGCACAAACACAGGGTGAGCGGTGGGTGGATTGAGAGCAGCCCTGTGGAGAAGGACTTGGGGGTGTTGGTGGATAAAAAACTGAGCCATCAATGTGCACTCACAGCCCAGAAAGCCAACTGTGTCCTGGGCTGCATCCAGAGCAGTGTGGGCAGCAGGTCGAGGGAGGGGATTCCGTCCCTTTAATGCACTCTTGTGAGACCCCAACTGGGGTACTGTGTCCAGCTGTGGGGCCCTCAGCAGAAGAAGGACACGGACCTGCTTGAGTGGGTTCAGAGGAGGCCACAAAGATGATCATGGAGCTGGAGCAGCTCCCCTGTGAGGCCAGGCTGAGAGAGTTGGGGTTGTTCAGCCTGGAGAAGAGAAGGCTCCGGGGAGACCTTAGAGCGGCCTTCTGGTACCTAAAGGGCACCTACATGAAAGCTGGGGAGGGACTTTTTACAAAGGCATGTAGTGATAGGACAAGGGGTAATGGCTTTAAACTGCAAGAGGTCAGATTTAGTTTAGATGTAAGGAAGTTCTTCCCTGTGTGGGTGGTGAGGCGCTGGCCCAGGGTGCCCAGAGCAGCTGTGGCTGCCCCCTCCCTGGAAGGGTTCAAGGCCAGGTTGGACGGGGCTGGGAGCAACCTGGGCTGGGGGAAGGGGGCCCTGCCCGGGGCAGGGGGGGTGGAACTGGATGACCTTTAAGGTCCCTTCCAACCCAAACTCTTCTATGATTTACTTTCCCAAATGTACTGTCCCCCTTCTTAGCATGATCCATGCAGCTTGCCTAGATTTCTCTGGTTTCTTGCCTCAAGCGAAGATACAAGGACAGAAATTCAAGTACAGATCATGGAAAACAAAACCTGATGCTGACAGGTTAATATATATTTCGTCATATTTTGTGATGTTGTATAATGGTTTTAAGAGATCCTTTTTCTTATTATTCCTTGAAGCTGTCAGATCTCCCAGGTAATTTATCCAATTGGTAAACAATTCTGTCCTTTCTGAGTGCCTGAAACATATGATAAAACCAAGCACTAAATACTAATAATTTTAAAATAATAATGTTCTCTTCAGCTTTTTTGTGGGGTTTTGTTTGTTTTTTAATAAAAGACTTTAAGGAGCTTTTTAAAACATCCTGTGTACTTGGTGCCTGCACATGTCATGCAGTAGCTTACCTGTATTCTCAGAGTTAAATTCATGGATAAATAGGATCTAGACAGCTTAAAGGAGATGTAAAGGATATTGAGAATATGAATAAGGTGTAGATATTCATTGTTATTCTCCTGGATTTTTCTGCCGTCATTGAACATTGTTGTCTGCAAGATAAATTCTCCAAGAGCAGTTGCAGAGAGCAATGTATCCACTAAGAAGTGATTTAAAATTGCTCTTCAACTGCTGGATACCTTGTTTGTAGAGTCCCACAAAAATAAATTGTTGTGCTGGTCCTCCTCAGCAGTTATGTGCAGTTACAAAATGACTGGTCTATTGACATGGCTCCAAGTGACTTTCTGGTAGGGGTAAGATGTAGCTTCTTCCCTGGAACTAGACCAAAGATGAGCACTTGGTAAACACTCAGGAAATAATGGATTTCATGACTTTGCAGTCCAGAATGCTTGTTTTGGTTTTGTGTGTGTGTGTGTATTTGTTTTTTTTTTACATGGCTTTTCACTAACACAGCGATGTACATGTTAGAAAGAAACGAGCTATTATAAATTCAAAACATAATAAAACTGAGAATCTTTTGCGCCCTCAAAACAAGATACTTCAAAGAGCACAATTCTCTCCCTGCAGAGAAAATGAGAGAACAGATAATACATGACAGATTATTCATATTCTTTGGGTACTGTAATGATAAACATTGTACATGCTGAAGAACTTGTATTACACTAGAATAAAAGTGGAAGTAAAGATTGTCCAATATGTTTCTTTATTCCCAGAATTAGAAGTCCCTTTGTTTCTTTTGTACATTAAAATGTGCTTTTATAACTGAAGACAAGTCTGTAGAGGCTCCTAAATCAGTTACAGACATTCTCCTAGTGAGTCCAAGTACTGTTTGAAGACTTCCATGGAATATGAGTGGACACGTTCCTAAAAGCCACAACTCTTCTAAACTGAAAACAGAATATTCTGCAAACTCATTTTGGGAAAGGTGCTCATATATTTATGTTTGGAAGTTATTTTTATTTATAGTTTATGTGCAAAAAATTGTCTGTAGGGAGTGTGGATGCTGTTCTGAAGCTCTGTATCATTTTTCAACTTGTCTTTAATTTATCCTGAAATTTGAACACAGAGTTTGTAAGACAGAGGATGTTGATAGTTTGGAGCCAGAGTAGTTTAAAATCACTAAAAATGTTAAGCCAACAGAATGCCACTGCAATCAAATGAAATACTACCTTTTTCCACTGCAAGAGGAGGCTTCTAAGAAGAGTCTTCCTAAAAAATGGAGGGAACTCCCAGTGGTCATGGCTTTGATATATAGGCTAGACATTTCTGCCTTTTGAGACCTGACTCACAGTAGAGCAGCTGGGCTGTGACTTCTTGTCTTCATGTGGGTTGGGGATGAGTATGTCCAGATCAGAATTTGTAAAACTGGTTCCAGGCATCTAGTCTGGCCTGGTTTGCATGTATTGGAAACAGTAGGTTATAACAATTACAGGTTTTTCCTGCTCCCTTTTGATGTGTTTCTGAAATCCATTAATTTCTAGCATTTGAACATTTCTATTTCCACTAGAATTAAAAAATTAGAAATGAGAACTTCAGTGAAGCCTGAATTGGTACCTACTGCAGCTGATGGAAAGATTCCCTTTGATTTGAAGATTTGTTAGAGTAACATATCCTGCAAGCTTTCACTCCTTGAGTCCTTACTGGTGCCAGCCAGACTTCCCTTAAGATTCATTTGAAAAGACCAAAGCTAAGTCATGTCATTTCAATTCTGGCAGTATTTTAGGAATAACTGATTTACCTCAGCAGAGGTAAATAGCATAGGTAAACCAATATTTTTTGACTTCTGAAACAGTAATTGCTTAGAAACCCAGAGTTAGTAAATGTACTGAAAACACTTTTTGTATTTGTGTTTTTTTTTTTTTTTTAAGCCAGCAAACACTGCTGCCAGCTCTCTCTTAAAATTACCTGCAGTATTTAGTAAGCAGAAATAAACGGTTCCCACGCTTGCATTTTTTTTTTTTTTTTAATATTTTTTTTTCCAGGTTGTCCTCAAACTCGGCATCTAAACCAAGATGTTTAGACTGCCTCAATTCTAATGAAAAAATTCCTTCATTTCAATAAGGGTTGTCTGCGTTGGCAATACTTTTTTTTTTTATCTCATTCTCAGTTTCTTGTGAAAATAGCAACTTTGCTTTTATTTTTAAGGCCTGATTCTGTAAGGTTGGGAGCTGTTCCTGAGCTATGCCGAGCACTCCAGGCTTTCATGGAGGCATTCTGCACTCCTCGAGTCTTAAGTCCTCAAGCCTTAGATTAAAAGCTTAAAATGTTAGTAGGTGCTGAGATGCTTATTGAGTCAGTCTTCATTTTATTTGTGCTGTGTAACAGCAGCAAAATGGTTACTCTGAACCTAAATACAACGGAGAGGAGGCAGCTAATGTAAGATTAATTGCTTTGCATTAGTAACAAGGCCTTTGTCTTGGATTTTGCAGAAAGGTATGTCTGTCTGTACCCCCTGCAGTTACGCGGTATAAGAAATGTTTAGCTTTTGTTTGGAAGCTTCCAACTACACAGGCTCAGAAGAAGGAAAAGCCAACTTCCATAGAAATAATGTGTAGCTGGTTGGGATCTTTATATTCCATGTAAATAGCAAAGTATGCCTTTATAACTTTGGTTGCACATTGCCCTTTCAGAGTAATATCTTTTAGTTTTATTTTTCTTTTAGAGGAGGGAGGGAATGGAGGTTTGTAGCAGGAAAGACAGGTATTACTAAATTAAAATCTGTTTGGTACCTTTCACAGCTGTGTGGAAATGGTTAGTATTTCTGCTGAAAAGCAAGGGCAGTATGTTTTGAATGCCTTGTGCTGTTACGAGAACAGATTTTTTTTATTTCGTTACAATTACTTTTCCCTATGTACAGTAATTCTGATGACACTTGCACAGTAATGATGGTAACAGTGTGATAGATTATTCACAGTTGTAATGATTATGATGCCATACTTATAGGTTGTGCAGGGAAAAGTATTTAAGATATTTTTAAATGTCTTTTTGTAAAAAATAAGGAAATGGCTATCATTTAAATAAAACAGAATTATATTCTTACACCTTAAGGGATGCATAGGAGAGATTCTCTGTAATAATGTGAAAGTGCCCAAAGTAGATCAGACATGGAGAAGCTACATTAACATATTTGTAAACGAAAAATACTGTCTCTTGGCTTTTGTGGCTCTTATACCCCATAGTGATAGTGTTTTACAGTCCTTCCATTGTCCATTACTGCAAACACGTCCAGATGAATTCAGCGTTTAATGTTAAAAATCTTATAACATGCCAGTTTGATTTGTAGCCCTTCATATCACGGAATGCTAATTAAAATCATATTTTTGCATATGTCATGCCTTTCATGTACATATGCAAATAGAGTCTATTGCCTTTCAGCTATTAGTAATTAACTTTATGAAGGACAGCTGTAATACATAATTAACAAAAATGTTTGCAAGCCCTTTTCACACTGAAAGTTGCAGCACTAAAATTTTTGCTTATCAAGAGAACCATTTTAGTTTGAAGCTTCAGACTGATATCTAAATTGTTTGAAGCAGTCACAAGACATAATTAAACTGATGTTATGGTCCTAGCAGAAGAATAATACTTGATAGACTCCTATCTGTTTCATTATATACGTCACCAAAATTAAAGTAAATTATCTGTGTTTTGTTTGGTAGAGACATAATGCTAGGTAGTATATATATTGTTGCTGCTGTTAATTGTTTGACAGTGAGTTGCCAGTTCGAGCAATATTCCTGCTCAAAGTGTATTCATGAACATGTGCTTCACCTTTTCCATCCTTTTTTTCACAAGGCTATACAATAACTGAAGCTATTAATTTGTTTCCTTGTATATTCTTTAAATAATTAATGAAATTAAGTTTGGCCAGAAATAAACTATGTTTAAAGCATCTGATCTTGCTGTATTTTTGTGTTACTCATTAAAAACAATGGAACTGCTTGAATGGAGAAGGGTTACAGGATGGGCCCATTAAGCTTAAATAAATTCAAAGGTGTAAATTGAACTGTACTAGTTTATCAAATGAAAAAATGTTGTTCAGGTAAAATAGACTAAGCTATCAGTATATTGTATAAGATGTTATAATTTGCAAAGGGAAGCAGAAACAGGGTTTCCATTCTTTAACTGGTGACGTATGGTCGTGATTACTTATTCATAAGAATAATAGCCGAATGACTGCAATCTGAAGAAAACCTGTTACAGAATGGACTCCTAGATTTCAATTGTAGTCTTTTGGGGGTTTTAAAAGTCCACCTTTAATAAAATATGCTCAAGGGTATGCTCAAAACAGAGAAGTACTATGTATTTAAAAAAAAAAAAAAAATCTTACTGGGTTTTCTGTTTGTTTGATAGGGTGGCGTTTGTGATGAAGAAGCATTTGAATACTCATTTACTGGGCAAGCATGGAGTTGGCACACCCAAAGAAAGGTAAACTGCCTTAAAATTCTTTCTCATTTTGCCTTGTACAGTAAGTGGAGAACTTATCTGGAATATTCAGCCTACCCAAAATGAAGTCACCTGGACTTCTAGCACTGCTCCAACTACAGAGGAAGTTAACATGCTTAAGTGCTTTGCCAGCACAGTGCTTATGACCTGTCTGTGGGTGTCAATAGAAAAATTGATGTACAAAGCAATTCTGTGTAAAAGATACAGGAATTGCACCTTTTTGGGTGTTTTTTTTTTTGACAGGTGATATTATTTTCTCAAAATTCCCATAGTTGTAACTGTTCCTCCAAGTACAAAAATAAAATTTTTTTTTTTTTTTCCTTGCTGGCCTTGATGCTCATAGGTTTATAAAATGACTTTGAGATTTATGTTGATCACTGAGGTCAAAACCACAGAGGAATCAAACAGAAAGTTTTCTCAGTGTTCCTCGGCAGGAACAGAGATCTGGTGTTTTGACTATTTTTTAAATGAAACGATTTATTTTTTTAATCTGTGTACAGTTACTAATTTTCAAACTTTTTTTTATGAGCTGGCTATTGTTTCTGTGGTTTAAAAAGTAACAGTGTTTTACAAACTAAATGGCACCACATTTGCAGATAAGCAGATTTTGCCTCAGATTTATTAGGCACACTGTGGCATAACTATTCTATTTCATTAATTTTTTTGGGCAACTAGAAATTTGATCATTTTTGGATAGCCAAAGATAACACATCCTCTTTCAGTCTGGGTGGGTGAAGGTGTGCTACCTGCAGGGTTCATTGCTGGATGCTTTATACTGTTTCAAGTATTACTGCCTTGTAACTCACTCTCCCGTTGTAGGCTTTCATAAATAAATAGTATTTTCTGGTTTTGATATGAAAGAAGGGGAAAATAAATGATAGCTAGGAGTTGTAGAACACTGCAAAACTCTTTCTGGATCGTGTTTATTTCTTGTTAAAGACACTGGAAATGGCAGTCAGTTAGACCATTTCCTCACAAGTTTGTCACACTTAAATCACCAAGTGATCTAAGAGTAGAGTTGGAAATTAACACACCACGTGCACCTTATGTTTGACTAAGCACCTATTTAAGTGGTGCTTATATTTTTAATGAGATTTCCTCTACAAAATGCTTAACCAGAATTTTCCTAACACGTGGTTATTTGAAGAGTTTTTGAGATGTTCTATTTCATCTAAAATATAGAATGAAGCATTGAAACAACAATTAGAGTTTCATCAAAGCAGATATATTAAAGTTTATGCTGGTTATCTTTTGTCATAGCACAACAATTACAAAATATGTTTTGCTCTGGTGGCTTATTTTGTAACTGGAAGCATTCAATACCAATGTGTTCCTTTACAATGGGGTACTTACTGTAAAATCATCATAAATACAACACAGAGATAACTTGCATTACCCTAGTGAATATGTGTGCAATAAAGGATACATACAATAGATTTCCAAATATAGTATCTTAGCCTGAGAGGCGTATTTTCAGTGATCATCATCTTGAAATGAATTCCTAAACAAGCAGGATGCTGTAATCTAAATCGGTTGTTGCTGGCTTTTGTTTGTGTGCTTCTTCTGAAAGCCTTCTGGCTGTTTCCATTTTCCCCATTTCTTCCCATATTACTCAAAGGCTTTCTGGCTGGCCTGCCAGCATGGCACAAAGAGAAGGAGGAGGAGGAGGAGGAGGAGGAGGAGGAGAAGGGGGGGGTCCCTCCCCTGCCACCCTCCGGCGTGGTGGCAGGTTCACAGCCCCTGCAGCCCCTGCTGCCCGAGGAGCAGGGAACCCAGCTAAGGCCTGCAACCTCCCTACCCCATCTGCTGGGGCAGCCTGTTGCAGCTTTACCCCCAGGCCAGCATAAACCAGTGATATTTGAGTGACTTCATACTCTCGTCTTTTGAAACTTCTTCATCCACCTTTTGAATATTTCCTATCTACAATACCTTTTTAGCTGGCATTTCAGCTTAACGTAAAGCAGCATCAAATAGTAGTGACAGAGCTACTACAAAAATAGGATTTTCTAGTAGCAGTCCCTCACTGGTGATGGTGGAGATTTAAGCCACGTGATCTAGTGCAGTAAATACCAGACCACTGTTGCTTTCCTTTCCACCTTTCCCTTCCTATTATGAGAGAGTTTGATGCCTTTTAATGGCTTTAGGAACCAAAGAAATCCTTCTTCAGCATGTTTAACCATCACTTTGGGTATAAACATATTATAAATTGAGTTATGTGGTTTTTCTTACCTATTTAAAACATTAATGCCTTGATTTTAATTTTGCAAGCTTGCTATTTTTTAATTTCTCTAGGACAATATAATCAGTTTATTCTTTATGTTTTGAATTTGATTCTGCCCTCTGATACATTGCATATTATAGCAATACTAATAGAAGCTAGCTAAATAGGCTGTGACAATTAAATTAATAATGCATTTTATTTGCAAGTGTTTAGTCTTCATGGTTTGACTGATATATGCAAAGATGGTAATTTATTAAAAGTAAATTCATGTAATTGTACTTCAGAATTTGATGGACCAAAAAAAGTTGTCAGCATGACTATCATCAAAAACAGAAAATTGAAATAACTTTAAAAGGGTGCTTGAAAAAAAAGTTACAACCTATACACCCAGAAAAATTGGTGTCCATTTAACAAACTTCTCAGAAAGGAATTTCTGGTGACAAACATTGAGATAGTTCTGAGAGGGACAGGAAAAATACATTTACAATTTCGTATGTGCCTTACTCTCTCTAGCTTTCCATAACCCGTAACTATTGCTTTTTTGTATGTACAAAAGGGGTGGTGTTATGGAGGCTGTGAAAGTTTTTGCACGTGCAGATACAGAAAACAAATATAATTCATAATAAGCTTGCTACTCGAGCATCTTTCATTTCGAGGTTTTTGGGGTTTTTTTGGAAGACAAAATTGATTGAAGGGGGAAAATACTGTGCAGTTGAAAATCATGGAAGTTTAAAAAAATAGCTTGGTAGTAAAATGTCTGCATATTTCAGCCACCAAGAAACTCTACTGCCCAGTCCATTATGATCATTACCATTTAATAGCTAAATCAAGAGAGGAATGTTTTAACACAAAAATTCCTCTAAGGTATTTTTTCCTGTTATTGGAACTGTGATACTGATTTATTGTCAACTTGAACGTGTCTCAAAACTGGCATGTTATCTGCTAAGTCCAAGGCCAGTACATATTTGGTACTTCAGTGTCAGTAATCTTCATGGGACCTATAACTATATCTTATTGGCAGGATAAATCTTTGGCTACACCTTTATTGTGTCTAGGAGACAATGTGGTTGAGAACAAGGTGAATGCATCAGGAGTGTTAATGGTGCCAGGTTCTAATTTCTGTTTCATTGTTATTTTACTTAGGTGTAAATTGTGGCAAAACACAGAATGACCAGAAAAGTTTCATTATTGAGTATAAAATACATACATACATACACACACATAAAAATACAAGCAAGAAAATAAAAATAAAATCACCAGGTCATTCATCAGTGAGTCTGAATTTTGCCACAATTAAGCACAACTCTGGATTTAGAAATTTTTTATGCGAAGAATCAATTTGACTATTGTTTAGAGATTTTTTTTTTTTTAGGACACCATTAGTACTGTACAACATGCATTTTATAGTATATAAGACTTTGTTAAGTAGAATTCTATCTGATAAATCTTCTTTAAACTATTTTTTTTTAATATAAGTTTACCACAGAAAGGCTTGTACTGACAGTTGTTTAACTACCTGATCTGAATTTTAAATGATGAGTTGTTTCTGAACTATCTTTCTGCATACGAGTAATCCCATTGAGTCAAACAGGATCATTCATATAGATGAAGTTACTTGGAGCACAAACACTTGATGAACTGGAATCTGAGTTACAAAATATTTTCTGTAAAGGTAAATAATATTATGTTTGATTTTTATAAGGTTGTTCTGGCCTTTTTTCATGTGCTTCAAAAATGGGATCAATGTAGCACTGTAAGCTAGTAACATCGTATAAAGATCATATGATTTTCAAATGATCTTAATTGATTGGAAAAGCTGTGTAATGATTTTAACTTGACAGCAAAAACTGTGAATAAATACCTATTACTATGTAATAGCAGCCTAAATATATTTGGGATGCTTTTTAAAATAATGTTGGAAGATAGCGTACTTCTAAAATTTGTCTATTTTTTACACAACTGCTTTGCAACAAAAAGAGGAATTTCCTAGGTGCCTGTTGTTCAGTGTGCTTGCATAAACCCATGTGGATTTTGGAATATCGAATGCTACTAATGTGTGGTGTAAATACTGTAAAATATACAAGACTGCATGGTATGTCATTGGAAGGCATTGTTGAGGGCTGAAAGAAAAGGAACCAGGTTTTTGCTGAATGGGGGGTCTGATGTTCTGTATATGCTTTAGAAAACAGTTTTGTAATGAATTGCATTATGCTGATACTTCCATTTTGAATGTAAAACTAGAAGGGAATGAAGGCCTTCAGACCAACCCTGTTCCATTTAATTGAACTGTTAATCCCTCTTCTGAAGCATTTTTCTTTCAGTAGAGAAATTTCTGATAGTTAATATCTGATATGTCTGTTTGGTATACTATTACCCTGTAATTGCAAAGTAAGAAGATCCAATTGATGTTACAGCAATTCTTGGGAAAACAAGTCGCAAAATTCACAGAGCAGTGTGTCATAAATGCATTTGTGTATGCAATAATCTTGTAATAACTTACTCATGTTCTGAAAGAGTGAGTTCTGTGACTGTTTCTCAGAAGGATTTCCAGTTAGAGGTGTTGGTAGTACATAGGGATACATGTAATCACTGGAGGGTAATCTGCTGTGCCTGGCCATCAAGCCTCGTCAGCACCTTTTCCTGCT